>NC_074672.1:42256659-42451659 GCF_029448725.1 Salvelinus fontinalis | reverse complement strand
CCGGACTGAGGGGCGGCTCCGGACTGAGGGGCGGCTCCGGACTGAGGGGCGGCTCCGGACTGAGGGGCGGCTCCGGACTGAGGGACGGCTCCGGACTGAAGGGCGGCTCCGGACTGAAGGGCGGCTCCGGACTGAAGGGCGGCTCTGGCGGCTCCTGACTGAAGGGCGGCTCTGGCGGCTCCTGACTGGCGGGAGGCTCTGGCGGCTCCTGACTGGCGGGCGGCTCTGGCGGCTCCTGACTGGCGGGCGGCTCTGGCGGCTCCTGACTGGCGGGCGGCTCTGGCGGCTCCTGACTGGCGGGCGGCTCTGGCGGCTCCTGACTGGCGGGCGGCTCTGGCGGCTCCTGACTGACGGACGGCTCTAGCGGCTCCTGACTAACGGGCAGCTCAGACGGCGCTGGACAGACGGGCAGCACCGGACTGAGGGGCGGCTCCGGACTGAGGGGCGGCTCCGGACTGAGGGGCGGCTCCGGACTGAGGGGCGGCTCCGGACTGAGGGGCGGCTCCGGACTGAAGGGCGGCTCTGGCGGCTCCTGACTGGAGGGTGGCTCTGGCGGCTCCTGACTGGCGGGAGGCTCTGGCGGCTCCTGACTGGCAGCAGCTCCTGACTGGCGGGCGGCTCTGGCGGCTCCTGACTAACGGACGACTCTAGCGGCTCCTGACTGACGGGCAGCTCAGACGGCGCTGGACAGACGGGCAGCTCAGGCCGCGCTGGACAGACGGGCAGCTCAGGCAGGGCGCTGGACAGACGGGCAGCTCAGGCAGGGCGCTGGACAGACGGGCAGCTTAGGTGGCGCTGGACAGGCGGGCAGTTTAGGTGGCGCTGGACAGACGGGCAGCTCAGGCGGTGCTGTACAGACGGGCAGCTCAGGCGGCGCTGGACAGACGGGCAGCTCAGTACAGACGGGAGACTCTGGCAAAGCTGGACAGGCAGGAGCACCTGTAGGGAGGAGACGGAGAGACAGCCTGGTGCGGGGGGCTGCCACCGGAGGGCTGGTACGTGGAGGTGGCACCGGAGAGACCGGACCGTGAAGGCGCACTGGAGCTCTTGAGCACCGAGCCTGCCCAACCTTACCTGGTTGAATGCTCCCCGTAGCCCGGCCAAGGTGGAATAGCCCGCACTGGGCTGTGCTGGCGAACCGGGGACACCATGCGTAAGGCTAGTGCCATGTACGCCGGCCCGAGGAGACGCACTGGGGACCAGATGCGTTGAGCCAGCTTCATGGCACCTGGCTCGATGCCCACTCTATCCCGGCCGATACAAGGAGCTGGAATGTACCGCACCGGGTTAAGCACGCGTACTGGGGACACCGTGCGCTCCACCGCATAACACGGTGCCTGACCAGTACGACGCCCTCTCTCTCCACGGTAAGCACGGGGAGTTGGCGCAGGTCTCCTACCTGCCTTAGCCACACTCCCCGTGTGCCCCCCCCCCAAGAATTTTTTGGGGCTGCCTCTCGAGCTTCCTTGCCAGCCTTGTTCCCTCGTATCGCTGGCTCCTCTCTCCAGCTGCCTCTGCTCTCCTAGCTGCCTCCACCTGTTCCCATGGGAGGCGATCCCTTCCAGCCAGGATCTCCTCCCATGTGTAGCAACCCTTGCCGTCCAAAACGTCTTCCCATTTCCAGGAGTCCTGACATCGCTGCTGCTGCTGCTGCTGTCCGTTACTACGCTGCTTGGTCCTTTTTTGGCGGGTGTTTCTGTAACGATCGTCTGTGGTGGTAGAAGGATCGGACCAAAGCGCAGCGTGGTAAGTGTTCATGTCTTTTTAATCAACAAAACTGAACACTGGAACAAAGCAATAAACGAAGTGAACAAACAAAACAGTACCGTGTGTCGACAAACACTGACACGGAAGACAAACACCCACAAACCAAAAGTGAAACCCAGGCTACCTAAGTATGATTCTCAATCAGGGACAACGATTGACAGCTGCCTCTGATTGAGAATCATACCAGGCCGAACACAAAACCCCAACATAGAAAAACACACATAGACTGCCCACCCCAACTCACGCCCTGACCATACTAAATAAAGACAAAACAAAGGAAATAAAGATCCGAACATGACCCAAACATCCTGCGTTATCACCAGAGATTAGATTGATTTGGCCAAACATCCTAAAATTATCACCAGAGATTAGATTGATTTGGCCAAACATCCTAAAATTATCACCAGAGATTAGATTGATTTGGCCAAACATCCTAAAATTATCACCAGAGATTAGATTGATTTGGCCAAACATCCTAAAATTATCACCAGAGATTAGATTGATTTGGCCAAACATCCTAAAATTATCACCAGAGATTAGATTGATTTGGCCAAACATCCTAAAATTATCACCAGAGATTAGATTGACTTGGCCAAACATCCTGCGTTATCACCAGAGATTAGATTGATTTGGCCAAACATCCTAAAATTATCACCAGAGATTAGATTGACTTGGCCGAACATCCTGCGTTATCACCAGAGATTAGATTGATTTGGCCAAACATCCTGCGTTATCACCAGAGATTAGATTGACTTGGCCAAACATCCTAAAATTATCACCAGAGATTAGATTGACTTGGCCGAACATCCTGCGTTATCACCAGAGATTAGATTGATTTGGCCAAACATCCTGCGTTATCACCAGAGATTAGATTGACTTGGCCAAACATCCTGCATTAACACCAGAGATTAGATTGACTTGGCCAAACATCCTGCGTTATCACCAGAGATTAGATTGACTTGGCCAAACATCCTGCATTATCACCAGAGATTAGATTGACTTGGCCAAACATCCTGCGTTATCACCAGAGATTAGATTGACTTGGCCGAACATCCTGCGTTATCACCAGAGATTAGATTGATTTGGCCAAACATCCTGCGTTATCACCAGAGATTAGATTGACTTGGCCAAACATCCTGCGTTATCACCAGAGATTAGATTGACTTGGCCAAACATCCTGCGTTATCACCAGAGATTAGATCTTTTTTAATAAATCATGATTGAGGTAAGGTTCTAGGTTTCAATTCATCATGTTGAAATCCAGCTGTCTCTTCACCAACATATGAGATACACAAACATATCATGTCACTCCCACGACCATAATAATCCCACAACCATGTCAATCCCACAACCATGTCTATCCCACTACCATATCAATCCCAATACCTTTCCAATCCCACTACCATACCACACCAATCCCACTTCCATGCCAATTCCTCTACCATGACAATCCCACTGCCATTCAGAACCTAGCATTAGGGCTGGCTAATCTCGGGTTAATCCAGAACTAAAATCTGGCGTAATTTTATTTTGATGCTTTATAACAATTGATATTTATGTAAAAATCCACGAGAGATTAAGTGTTTGCCAATGCCTAGAACCCCTTTACATATGTCACAGAGGAGAGAGGTTGCGGCTGTGAGCTTCTGTCAGCCCTGCATGTCAGTGGACAGCCCCTGTTAAGAAATAGCACAGAAACAGGGAGGATGGAGACAGATGCCTCTTTGGCTCTCTGGCCTGTTGGTATGTGCTCCTGGCTCCACTTCCCCGGAGAGAGAGCCTGTGCTGGGGTCTGGACACTGGCTCCTAGCCCGCCAGGCTGGCTAGCTGGTGGTTGGATAACTCCTCCATCCACCCCCCTCCCCCTTTCACCCAATACTCAGGCTCAGGAAGATGAAAAAAGAAGAAAGAGATTTTCTCATGTTTTGAGAATTTGAATGTAAAATATGGCTCCAGGAATTTGTAAAAGCTACTCTGTGTTCCCAATGCAACCTAATCAACTTTTATGTTTGCCTTTTTGTTCAGTCTAAAAGTACATTCTCTCCCAGGTGTGTCTGTAAATGTTTACTCCTGAACTAATTTAGGCTTGGCATAACAAGGTTGTTAATACTTATTGAATCAAGACATTTCAGCTTTTCATTTGTAATTAAAAAACATAATTCCACTTTGACATGATGGTGTATTGTGTGTAGGCCAGTGACCAAAACAAATCTAAATGTAATCCATTTTAAATTTAGGCTGTAACACAACATGTGGAAATAGTCAAGAGGTATGAATACTTTCTGAAAGCACTGACCTAGACCATCTATAGGGCAAACGGTAAGAGGTGTTTTTTTTGTTGGTGTGTGTGAAAAGTTCTATCCCACTTAATCAGTGGATAAATGTATAATCTATCCTGGTGCCATGCTAGTGATTTGTTTTAGATTAAAAGAAGGAAATCTCGAGGCTCATCAGTATATTATGGCTCAGAGTGCTGTCTTGTTGATTCCCTTTGCTCTGTCCATCCACCTGGAAGAGACAGAGAGAGAGATCCTGAGAGATGAAAGAGGACCATCAACATCTAGATCAAGATCTAGGGAAACAGTGTGCTTCAGAGAGACGAGTCTAGGCTTCAGAACTGAAACGTATTTTGCCACTGAAAAATAAGGAGGCAGAAGATGAAAAGGTGAAGGATAGTTTTGTGTTTGAAGATATATTGTCATTATCTGAGAAAGGGAAGAGGAAACATCTTTACGGTAGGAGTGGAGGGAGAATGATGATGGAACTTTCACTTTTAATTTAATCCTATTTTCTATCATTCCAGTGAAATTGGTTCCAGATTGGCAGTGTTCCTCAAAAGTACACTACCAGGTTGTCATTATTACTTGCAGAGGAATATGAAGTGCTCTGAAATAAAGAGATGGAGGCAGAGATAGAGAGAGAAGGAGAGGAAACGGAGAGACCAAGATCATGTAACCATGGAGATTGCTCACATAAGAACTATTTTTCATGCCACGATGGATGGACGGCAAAAATATCTACTGTTGTCGGCCATAGAACATCTACTGTTATTAACAATGAGACTGTTGTGTAATGTAGCTGAAATAGAGATTAGACTAGCAACTAAAAGGTAATTCAACTGTTTATGAAATGATTTAAGGAGAACACTTTAAACCTGCCGTGTAAGCCGTAGTCTCATGAGGTACTGGTGTACACCCATCTACACCCTTCTGTTGAAACCGTGGTCCCACATGAAAGATACAAAACAGCCTATTCATATTCAACGTCCTGTCACTGATCCAATTCAGAGAATGCTTTGCAAGCATTGCCTCACGTAATTGAATGAATCCAAATTGAGATTTGCCATTCAGAAAGCTGTCCTCCAGTAGTTCTTTCATACAGATTTTTTATACAGGTAGTTCTTTTGTACAGGTAGTTATTTTATACCGGTAGTTATTTTATACAGGTTGTTCTTTTGTACAGGTTGTTCTTTTGTACAGGTAGTTATTTTATACAGGTAGTTCTTTTGTACAGATACTGCGGCTGGTTTAAGATGGATGAATCACATCTGCAACAGCCTCTTGACTGGTCACGTCAACCTGTGGTCACAGTGAGTCACAGCCTCTTGACTGGTCACGTCAACCTGTGGTCACAGTGAGTCACAGCCTATTGACTGGTCACGTCAACCTGTGGTCACAGTGAGTCACAGCCTATTGACTGGTCACATCAACCTGTGGTCACAGTGAGTCACATCCTCTTGACAGGTCACGTCAACCTGTGGTCACAGTGAGTCACAGCCTCCTGACAGGTCACGTCAACCTGTGGTCACAGTGAGTCACAGCCCCTTGACAGGTCACGTCAACCGGTGGTCACAGTGAGTCACAGCCTCTTGACAGGTCACGTCAACCTGTGGTCACAGTGAGTCACAGCCTATTGACTGGTCACATCAACCTGTGGTCACAGTGAGTCACAGCCTATTGACTGGTCACATCAACCTGTGGGCAGAGTGAGTCACAGCCTACTGACTGGTCACATCAACCTGTGGGCAGAGTGAGTCACAGCCTACTGACTGGTCACATCAACCTGTGGGCAGAGTGAGTCACAGTCTACTGACTGGTCACATCAACCTGTGGGCAGAGTGAGTCACAGCCTATTGACTGGTCACGTCAACCGGTGGGCAGAGTGAGTCACAGCCTATTGACTGGTCACGTCAACCTGTGGTCACAGTGAGTCACAGCCTATTGACTGGTCACGTCAACCTGTGGTCACAGTGAGTCACTGCCTATTGACTGGTCACGTCAACCTGTGGTCACAGTGAGTCACAGCCTCTTGACAGGTCACGTCAACCTGTGGTCACAGTGAGTCACAGCCTCTTGACAGGTCACGTCAACCTGTGGTCACAGTGAGTCACAGCCTCTTGACAGGTCACGTCAACCTGTGGTCACAGTGAGTCACAGCCTCTTGACAGGTCACGTCAACCGGTGGTCACAGTGAGTCACAGCCTCTTGACTGGTCACGTCAACCTGTGGTCACAGTGAGTCACAGCCTACTGACAGGTCACGTCAACCTGTGGTCACAGTGAGTCACATCCTCTTGACAGGTCACGTCAACCTGTGGTCACAGTGAGTCACAGCCTCCTGACAGGTCACGTCAACCTGTGGTCACAGTGAGTCACAGCCCCTTGACAGGTCACGTCAACCGGTGGTCACAGTGAGTCACAGCCCACTGACAGGTCACGTCAACCTGTGGTCACAGTGAGTCACAGCCTACTGACAGGTCACGTCAACCGGTGGTCACAGTGAGTCACAGCCTACTGACAGGTCACGTCAACCGGTGGTCACAGTGAGTCACAGCCTACTGACAGGTCACGTCAACCTGTGGTCACAGTGAGTCACAGTGTGTACTGTAAACCCAGAATGGCCCATAAGGCAGGAGGATCTCCAGTTTCTGTAGCGCCAGGCAGCTTGATGTACAAGTACAGGCCGCTAGCCTGTTGTAGGGCTTTACCCATAATCCATCTCCTTAATGCTGAGTTCCAAGCAAAGAGGCATATGTTAGTCTTTGGATGACTCGACCGGAGATCAAACTCCCAACCTTCCGATCACCTTGCTTTCCACAGAATACTCAGATTTGTCTATGGAAGTCTTTGTTATAGCGTACTGTTCTGTTAAGGGTGAGTCAGGCACATTTTAAATGACCATTTCCTCTCATACTGTGAGTCTAATGCAATGTCCCTAGCCATTCCAAAACATGGAAACACACTTGGTTATGTAATACTGCTCTACTGTAGCTACATGATTTAGTGGTCTTCATATCATAATTACATTATTTCACTCAGAGGCTAAGAAATAAAGAGTGGGAATTTCAAGGGGAATTCATAACTAGTGTTTTCATATCTTGATGTCTAGATGGGGTCTGTGGGCAGAAAATCTCAAATTGGCCTAGGTGGGCGGTCGAAGCGAACAACTTTAATTACTCAGCCCAACTGAGGGAGGCTCACACAGTGGCCACAATAAGGGAATTGGTGGAGAACAAGAGGGTAAAGGACTGTGAAATGTAATGGCTGCAGAAATTATGAAAAGAGACAAACCAAAAAAAAACTGTTAATTAAATAGAAACATGTTCAACTGTGTGTGAGTTTGGTTCACGCGCAGGAGGGCTGATACATAGGGGCAGAAATTGACTACCAGGACCAGTCATCATCAGAGCCACAGCCAATACTGCTGTTGGAAATCATGCTATTCCCCCACATTGTACTTTTGAACAGAGCAAAATCGCGTTTGATATGTCCTGCGGAGTCCCTGTATGCGTAAAGACACAGAGCCTTTTGCCGTTCATCAAAAAATCATTTGTCATTGAACTTCATGAGAACGAGATGTGGCTAATGACACGTTGCTTCTTGAAGGTTCAATAACTTTAAAACATGACTGCTGACATGTAAAACATTCTGGAACTGTATCAACAGTAAAAAATACTACAGAAATATTTTTTTGTGGATTTTCCCTTTAACAAGTGATATATGCTGTAGAATTTAAAGGTTTGCCAATGCTACAGACTACAGAGGACTAATAACATGGTATTCTCAATACATGCATCAGATCTTCCAAGCAACATTTTAAAAGCCTTATATAGACCTTTCTCTCTCTCTCTCTTGCATCAAGAAATGGTGCATTTTCAGAGCAAAAAATATATAATTAAAAAGCTCTAATCAATGAAAGCTGTGGTTGAAAGTGGCTCTGACTGGCTGGCTGGCTGCAGCTCGTTAGGGTCTTGTCTGCTCTAATTGCCTGTTCCAGCTTAGCCTCGTTAGGGCAGGGCAATCAGACGAGTCATGTTTTCCCAACGCATTTTCTGCCCCTGTCAGATTTTCAAAAGGGGGAGCTGTTACCAAAATGTTCCTGACAGACAGATCAACCACCTAATCTCCAGTCTAAGAGCAAGAGAGCAGAACAGGGCAGAGAGAAACCCCAAGCTCCTAGGGACCAGTGCCAAGGAATCAGATATCCTTTTCTACCCCTCCACTCCAATCTACTGGCTGGTCCTACTTCCATTCATGTTAAATAAATATCATATAAGATCCAGAGGAGGCTGGTGGGAGGAGCTGTAGGAGGACAGGCTCAATGTAATGGCTGGAATGGAATAAATGGAACGGTGTTTAACATACAGAAAACAAATGTTTGACACTGTTCCATTTATTCCATTCCAGCTATTACATTGAGCCTGTCCTCCTATAGCTCCTCCCACCAGCCTCCACTGATAAAATTATTTATGATTTGAAAGGTAACAAGTGTTTACAAAACCCATACTGCTTTTTTGCCTTCTGTGTTTTCCAATAAACAGCACTCTTGTTCACACCAATCAGTTTTGTTCGATTGAATTACAGGAATAGATGCCAAAGTTTGCTAAATCAAAATTAGATCCACTTAGTGAATGTATCTCTTCATATGGATACAGAATGAGTACGGACCCAGAGTGACCAAAGATTAAGGTTAGCTGGATTCATGCAGGAACTCAAATGTATTGCTGCTGCATCGTGTTTTAAAAATCTCTTGACATATACTGTAATTCTGAAGGATGTCTCTTATGAGGATAAGGGTAGGGAGTGGTGGTTGGCGACTGGACTTCTATCCAAGGCTCATTTAGTTTAAACAAGCGCTAGTATCTTTCCCTTGCATGTATTGAGTTCCTTCACTGCCTCCCCGTAGGATTGGTTTTTGTTGGTCTGCTGTAGCCTGAAGGTCCTTGCCAGGCGAATGATAACCATGATGATGGTAAAGACCAGGCACCTCTGAGCTGAGTTTGATATTCAGGCGACCATCGGGAACACTTCCCCCGTCTGGCGTCACAGGGCAGCCGCATCCTCTTGCTTTGTAGCCCCCCCACCCCCAAAAAAAGATATGTGATGGGAAATTAATGTAATCTCTTGAATTTCAATATGTTTGGAAATACCACAGGAGCTAGTGTTGGGGAAGAAATAATTAGAATATTTTGCTTTGATTTTCTGTCTGTGTTTTGCTGCAGTGAGGCACAGACGAATGAGAGGCTCATGAGATGCTAATAGAGACAGAAGGGCCAGTCTCTGCTCGAACATAAAGTTCACCTGTAAATAGATTGTGTGTGAACTGTGTAAGTGCTTCACACTGTCAGACAGGCAAATAAATGGCTATGAATGGCTTGCGTCATAAAGAAAGAAATTCTATAACCGTCATTTATAGCATGCTTTGTGCTCAAAGCACTTATCGACATTATTTCTATAAATAATATAATGTGTGACGTCCGATGGACCCTGTACTTAGCTCCCATTTATGAGTCGGTATAAACAGGAACATTTCTGACCATTCGACATGTCAGATAGCACTATGCATAGCCAGGCTCTGCGATAGACTAGTATCCTGCTCACGGGGGGTGTACTTGTACATCAAGCTGCCTCACGCTACAGAAACAGGAGATAGAGACTACTTATAGTCAGGTATGCTGGCAATCAACTGACTGAGCCAATTGACAAAAGTATGTATCCATTAAACACCTGATGTGGTTTATAGACACTCTAATTACACTGTATGGTGCTCAATCTGGAGTTATAATTACAGATTGTACATGTTCCACTGCTGATTTGAGATGACTGCAGCTAATTAGAAAGGGGAGAGAGATTTACACTTCTGGTCTGGCTGGTGTAGCATCCTGATTTCAGACAACATACAGTATATCACTAATTACAACCATACAGGTACAGGGCCATTCTCCTACATTGTTCTCTCTCTCTCTCTCTCTCTCTCTCTCTCTCTCTCCTCTCTCTCTCTCTCTCTCTCTACTCTCTCTCTCTCTCTCTCTCTCTCTCTCTCTCTCTCTCTCTCTCTCTCTCTCTCCTCTCTCTCTCTCTCCTCTCTCTCTCTCTCCGCTCTCTCCTCTCTCCTCTCTCTCTCTCTCTCTCTCGCTCTTCTCTCTATCCTCTCTCTCTCTCTCTCTCTCTCTCTCTCTCTCTCTCTCTCTCTCTCTCTCTCTCTCTCTCTCTCTCTCTCTCTCTCTCTCTCTCTCTCCATAAAATATTCCTGTCTTTCCAAACTTTAGAGGTGGTACTGTACAGAGTATCTTTACAGGTGGTACTATGCAGAGTATCTGTACAGGTGGTACTATACAGAGTATCTGTACAGGTGGTATTATACAGAGTATCTGTACAGGTGGTACTATACAGAGTATCTGTACAGGTGGCACTGTACAGTGTATAGTGAGATTGTGAAACTCCTCTGGTTAGTCTAGACTGTGTCAATATGTACTTATTAACTGTCAATATGCAAGCAACTGTGTTCCAATCAGAATGGCAAACCAACTTTTGAACAGACTTCAAAGAAATCAATATCTCTGTTGCATAATTTTTGTCCCAGACAAGAAACAATTCATCGTTAATTGTTATGATTGCATCGCCAGTACTGTTTGAGGCCAAAACTACAGTGGTTCTTCCTTTAAAACTTGCGGCGTACTGTTGCACAGCTTGCGGGGTGCCGCAGAATACTATGGCACGTTATATAAGTGTCAGCCATTGTTGCCAGAATGACGCAATTTACCACAATCTGCCACCATCTACCACAAACGGTTGCGGCATAAGCTCAAAACTTTTAAAGGAAGAACCACTAACTCAGTGGCAGAAAATACAGTCTTACTAACTTTATCTCTCCATGCCCCTCCGTTTCTCTGGACAGGTGAATGTGTTCCTGTCCTTTGTGGTTCCCATGGTAGCCATATCTGTTCTGAACGGGGTCATCGCCAGTCAGCTGCTGCGTATGTTCAGAGAGAAGCAGCAGGACAACCGCGTCTGCATCGTCGAGGGTAACCCTACCATGCTGAGTGTTGCTGTGGAGCCAAACCGCACACAGTCGCTGCGTCATGGAGTCATGGTTCTACGTGAGTATACAGGTGTTGCTCCACTCACAGTTTTGCGATTATGCTGCGGTACTTAGAGGTAATTTGTGGTTTAGTACAGTACCCTGCGTCACCACTTCATTGCTCCAGACCACCACAAGGGGGCGTTAGAGCACTGCTTATGCTTTTGTGGTCCTACTGTGTCTCTAACTGACAATGAATGGGCGACATAAACCTAAATAGAAATTGTGCATGACTTCAGTATTACTTACTAAAACTGTTTTTTATTTTTTATTTGTTAGGATTATTTTGCTCTTACTATAGTACTGTAGCCTACTCCCGACCGGTCACGTTGTACAGCACCTGAGTGGCACAATAGTCTAAGACACTGCATAGCAATGCAAGCTGTGTTGCTACAGATGCAGGTTCAATACCTGTGCCGGCCTTGACCGTGAGATGACTGTAGGTTTTTGGTTTCTCTCCCTCTAAAAACAGAAATAAATAATTCTAAATAACAAACTGGCTTTATTTACAAATTACTGACAATGTCTCAACCCATGTTCAGGAATGGCCTTTTTCACGCTCATTTTACGTTATTTGAGAACAAAATCATCTCCAAATATTGTTATTTTTTAAACAAAGCAATTATTATTATTATTAATTTATAATTATAGAAAAGCCTGTTGGATATTCTCACAGATATATTATTAACCCTGTTATTAGCAGGACAATATATATTGGTCATATTGGTCATGGCTCCTGAGTGGCGTACAATGGGATTACCTTTCAGTACTCCAGCTGTATCCACTGAAAGCGTGCTAGGTTCAAGGCACGAGGGCAGGGGGCACAGAAGACCGCCCTAGCCCATGAGGAGGGGGAAGGGGGAGTGGACCCCCACCACACTGGCAACACTAAGGGGCATTACATTAATAATGCCGCTGACTAGGGAAACGTTCCCACTGTATTGTTCTTAGTGCCAGTCTGCACGTTCAAACTAAAACAATGTAACTAATAATGGCATCTTTATGTTTTCTTTAAAAAAAATAATGATAAAAATACTCTTTCAAAATGACGATGTTTATTTAGTTATGGATCCATAACGAATTACTATGGGAATAAATATCACTGAATTACAGAAATATCCTCCAATCCTCTATATGTAATTATTGGCGGAGAGTCACGTCATATTTTACGATATACTGTAGGCCTACCGTAGGCGACATGAGTCTCACTAGTGTTGAGTAACGTGCTGTTAAAAGTGGTGTAAGTCTTATTTATTTAAAGAGCATATTGAAGTTAGAAGGAATAGGATTTGAAGCAATAGCCTACAACTATTTCAGCACCATTCCGCGCTGCTCTGAGACAAGCACGGGGACTGGTCTTGATAAATCAATAAGATTTTTTATTTTCACTGAATGTCCATTTGGGTATTGGTTAGACTAGAATTAGAAAAGTAGGGTGTACAAATGTTATGCCCTTAGTGTAACCTTTATTTAACTAGACAAGTCAGTTAAGAATAAATTCATAGGACAGCCTACTCCTTCCTCCCTGTCGGGGAATTGAACCCCAGTCTCCGGCGGGCCCGCACAACATGGGGGTTCTTTAGCTAAATAGCCCAGTGCTGTACTCCCAACCGTCACGTTGTACAGCGCCATATTTTCCGTTCCATCCTAAGAGAAACCCAGAGGGTTTTTCATTTTTCTTGGAAAAGAAACACCATAATATTAAGCAACTACCAGTGAAATGTTTGGACACACCTACTCATTCCAAGGTTTTTCTTTATTTTTACTATTTTATACATTGTAGAATAATAGTGAAGACGTCACAACTATGAAATAACACACATGGATTAGGTTAAGGAAAAATTCTTATTTAGGACAGCCTACTCCTTCCTCCCCGTCGGGGAATTGAACCCCGGTCTCCGGTGTGCCTGTATTCTTTAGTACAGACGCTATTGAAGGCTATTAAATGCTTCTCAAAGATGCCCTCTGGTGGTCAACTAGCACTAACTAGCATTATTGGTACCAGTGGTTCACACTTAAATAACGTGCCATAGAATTCTGCGGTACCATACAAGCTGTGCTGCAGTACACTGCAACTTTTAAAGGACGAACCACTATACAATGGTGCACATGCACGCACATGCACACACAACACTGAACTATTCCTTCAAGTGGTAAAAATGCATACACACGTCTGTTTGTATGCTTGTATGAACTAAAAAATGAAGAAGAGAAGTCCACTCTCTTGACTGTGTGCCATTAGACATTAGAAGTTGGGGTCTCAACTACTGTGAGATGGCACCCATTCAGCCTGAGCCAGCCTCACTCTCCCTATCTCCAAACCCATTCCATTAGCACTCCATTATAGGACACACTATCTAAGAGAGAAAACCCACTGCCAGCTTTTTATACACCTTATTAAGGCTGAATAAATCATTTTCATCGATGCACCAAAAAAGAGGATAATATTATCTCACAGCTTTCTCCATCTGCTGTGCGTGGCTAGTTGGCTACACACATGACCAAAGCTTCAAAGGACAAGTTAACCTCCTTCAACTCCTGATTACCATAACAACGGTATGGAGCTGTTTCTTTGTGACATGCGTCAGGCTGCATGCATTATTACCACAATGCCTCGTCCTCCTGGAGTGGAGCCACTCAGTGATTACATGCACTTGAAACAGTAGTGGGCAACAATCCTTTTAGTGAATTCACTGCCCGCTGATAAATTAATAAAAAAGATAACATTTCTAGATTAACGGCTATATACACCCCCCTATGTATTTATTTGGACAGTGAAGCTAAAACTTTTAATTTGTCTCTAGACTCCAGCATTTTGGATTTCAGAACAAATGTTTTAAATGAGGCGACAATATAGAATGTCACATTTTATTTGAGGGTATTTTCATACATATCTGTTTTATATAAGATATAAGATGGCACCGATGGAGAACCAACGTCTTACAAGTTCCAAGCCAAATATTTAGTTACTTTTTTAGTGTTTATACTATTTTCACATATATGACCGCTAAGCACTTTTGGACATCGATTTTGACTTCAAATTCGACTTCGACTCCAACTGTTTCTTCGTTCACTCCAGATGCTATTCCTATGTTTTATGAGCTACCAAAACGCCGCAGGCGTAGACATGCTAGATGGGCTGGCATCCTTGTGAAACTGTGATGCAGAGAAAATCGTTGGGCACTCCCCTCAGTTTTATTGGCAAATGTCCAGTGAATGACCTTCGTTCGAGAGTCACCTACAAGAAAGACTTGAAAAACTGCAATATTATATGCTTTGCAGAAACTTGATCATAGAACTCAGTGGCTTCTCCATGCTGTGGCTCAATTGGCTAACGGCAGCCTCGGGAAAATCCAAAGGGGGAGAGGTGTGCCTCTTCATGAACAACAGCTGGTTCGCTGCTTCCAATGTGAAGAAAATCTCGAGCTTAAAACCATTCTATCTCACTTCTACCAACACATTTCATGTGACTCTAGGGGCCCTAAAACTCTAGACACCTTTTATTCTACAGAAACGTATACAAGGCTCTCCCTCACCCTCCCCTCGGCAAATCAGACCGTGACTCTATCTTCCTGCTTTCTGTTTACAAACAAAAGCTTGATGATTGTGTTGGAGGTGTGTGTGGCCGTGCAGTCATGGGCGAACAGGGAGGACAGGAGGGGGCTGACTACGCACCCTTGCGGGGCCCCTGTGTTGAGGAGGAGTGAAGTGGAGGTGTTGTTTGTTACCTTCACCACCTGGGGACAGCCCATCAGGAAGTCCAGGACCCAGTTGCACAGGGCGGGGTTCAGACCCAGGGCCCCAAGATTGATGATGAGCTTGGAGGGTACTATGGTGTTGAAGGCTGAGCTAAAGTCAATTAACAGTATTCTTACATAGGTATTCCTCTTGTCCAGATGGGATTGGGCAGTGTGCATATAGATGGCGATTGCATCGTCTGTGGATCTATTGGGGCGGTTAGAAAAATGAAGTGGGTCTAAGGTGTCAGGTAAAATAGCGGTGATATAATCCTTAACTAGTCTCTCAAAGCACTTCATGATGACAGAAGTGAGTGCCACTGGGCGACAGTAATTTAGTTCAGTTACCTTTGCTTTCTTGGGGACAGGAACAATGGTGGCCACTTGAAACATGTGGGGACAGCAGACTGGGATAGGGAGAGATTGAATATGTCCTTAAACACACCAGCCAGCTGGTCTGTGCATGCTCTGAGGACGTGGCTATTTTATGTGCATGCTCTGAGGACGTATCCATTTAAAAATGAATTTATTAAATGTCAATCTAGCAAACCAGGCAACTAAAATCATTTTCCAAGCAATGTCATAGTTCATTTCTAGCTTGTTAGCTAGCTAGCTAATGTTAAGACTCGATAGCCTAGGTTTCTCAAATTATTGCCTCGCCTGGTTCAACAACTACTTCTCTGATAGAGTTCAGTGTGTCAAATCGGAGGGCCTGTTGTCCGGGCCTCTGGCAGTCTCTATGGGGGTGCCACAGGGTTCAATTCTTGGGCCGACTCTCTTCTCTGTATACATCAATGATGTCGCTCTTGCTGCTGGTGAGTCTCTAATCCACCTCTACGCAGACGACACCATTCTGTATACTTCTGGCCCTTCTTTGGACACTGTGTTAACAACCTGCCAGACGAGCTTCAATGCCATACAACTCTCCTTCCGTGGCCTCCAACTGCTCTTAAATACAAGTAAAACTAAATGCATGCTCTTCAACCGATCACTGCCCGCACCTGCCCGCCCGTCCAGCATCACTACTCTGGACGGTTCTGACTTGTGGACAACTACAAATACCTAGGTGTCTGGTTAGACTGTAAACTCTCCTTCCAGACTCACATCAAACATCTCCAATCCAAAGCTAAATCTAGAATTGGCTCCCTATTTCGCAACAAAGCATCCTTCACTCATGCTGCCAAACATACCCTCGTAAAACTGACCATCCTACCGATCCTCGACTTCGGCAATGTCATTTACAAAATAGCCTCCAAAACCCTACTCAATAAATTGGATGCAGTCTATCACAGTGCCATCCGTTTTGTCACCAAAGCCCCATATACTACCCACTACTGCGACCTGTACACTCTCGTTGGCTGGCCCTCGCTTCATACTCGTCGCCAAACCCACTGGCTCCAGGTCATCTACAAGACCCTGCTAGGTAAAGTACCCCCTTATCTCAGCTCGCTGGTCACCATAGCAGCACCCACCTGTAGCACGCGCTCCAGCAGGTATATCTCTCTGGTCACCCCCAAAACCAATTCCTCCTTTGGCCGCCTCTCCTTCCAGTTCTCTGCTGCCAATGACTGGAACGAACTACAAAAATCTCTAAAACTGGAAACACTTATCTCCCTCACTAGCTTTAAGCACCAGCTATCAGAGCAGCTCACAGATTACTGCACCTGTACATAGCCCATCTATAATTTAGCCCAAACAACTACCTCTTCCTGTAACGTCCTGACCAGAGTTCTTATGTGTTTTGCTTGTTTAGTGTTGGTCAGGACGTGAGCTGGGTGGGAATTCTATGTTGTGTGTCTAGTTCGTCTGTTTCTGTGTCCAGCCTAATATGGTTCTCAATCAGAGGCAGCTGTCAATCGTTGTCCCTGATTGAGAATCATATATAGGTGGCTTGTTTTGTGTTTGGGATTGTGGGTGGTTGTTTCCTGTCTTTGTGTTTTGTCTGCACCAGCTAGGACTGTGACGGTTAGTTTGTTTTGTCATTTTGTATAGTGTCTTGTTTTGTGTTAATTAAATCATGGAAAATTACCACGCTGCACATTGGTCCTCAGATCCTTCTCGCCTCTCCTCGTCTGAGGAGGAGGACGACTTAGACTGCCGTTACACTTCCCCTACTATATTTTTTTATTTATTTATTTATTTTGTTCCTTTGCACCCCATTATTTCTATTTCTACTTTGCACATTCTTCCACTGCAAATCTACCATTCCAGTGTTATACTTGCTATATTGTATTTACTTCGCCACCATGGCCTTTTTTGCCTTTACCTCCCTTATCTCACCTCACTTGCTCACATTGTATATAGACTTATTTTTCTACTGTATTATTGACTGTATGTTTGTTTTAATCCATGTGTAACTCTGTGTTGTTGTATGTGTCGAACTGCTTTGCTTTATCTTGGCCAGGTCGCAATTGTAAATGAGAACTTGTTCTCAACTTGCCTACCTGGTTAAATAAAGGGGGGGGGGGAAGAAAGAAAAAAGAAAGATAGCTGGCTAACCAGTTCAAATAATGACCATATAATAATCATATAACAAACAGCACTTTGTACAGCACTTTGTGACATCAGCTGATGTAAGGGCTTTGTTAATAAATTTGATTGATACTACCAACCAGGTTCAATGTTAGCTAACATTAGGCTATAACTAGCAATGCCAATGGCTGTGAGATACAAATAATATTACTACACAGATCATACACCTAATGTTAGCTAGAGAGCCAGCCAGCCAGCTAACGCTAGCTAGCTAGCTAGCTAACAGTACGCTTTAACTTGAAATGAAAACAAATTTCTGACAAAATTTGAAACGTATAATATCTGAAAATGTAGCTAGCTAGACTATCTTACCCATATACATGGATGGATGTTTCTCCCTATATGTCACAGATGCCATGGTTGCCCTTAGTTTGAAGATGTAATCCGGAGACAGGTGTTTTATACAACAGCCTTCTGTGTGTTCTCTTTTCAATTCCGTCTGCATATTTGCATTCAAATGCCAGAATTTCCTTAACTATCATACTCTAATTCCATCGGGCATTCCACTGATTTCAAAACTCGGTCCTCGAGAAAGTGGAAAGCGACACTTTTGTAGTTATACTACGTGATATTTTTCAAAAAAGCCACATTAGGAATGATTACCTACACATACTGACCAGCTCATGTTATAGACAGAAGCGTGCTACATGGCAAACCAATTCAAACTCATCTCTCGGCATGTCCAGCCCATTCATTATTCAGCCAATCATGGCTAGCGGAAAGGTTCCTGTCTTTTTCTGTGGCTAAACCAACTAGGCTTGTAATTTAACAATTGTATTTGTATTTACATATGTTATTAAGGCACATGTGCACATGTTCCCGAAGGCATTTCTGCCAAAAAACGCATTTTATAAATATACAAAAGTTTATGTTCAAATGCCTCTCCGGTGAAGTAGTGAAGAGCAACATGCGCCTAGTTTCTTGAAACAAGTCACATATTTGTACTGTGTACTTGAGCTTGTGTCCTCAAAAGTGACTACACCTCAGCAATTTAAAGAAAAGTTTACCAGAAAGGTGAGATTTTAACCTTTAACCGAGTATGCAGCATTACTACCTATTGGCTTATGGCCCTCTCAGGATAACTAGTTACTTTTGGGATTACATTTTAGATTGCATTTAGTTACATTTAATTGGTTTTAAACGTTTAAACTTCACTGTCCAAATAAATACATAGGCGAATGTAGTAGTACAACAAGGCCATTACTGTTGATGCTTAACCTTGGTAGCAGACATTGCATACTCTAGCTCTGGCCTGTCTCTCTTGGCTCTAGTTGCAGTCACACTGCATGACAGGAGAAGGGGGACGGCCCATGCTTATAGAGCGGAACTCAGTGTACTTAATGTGAGTTAATGTGTGTGTAGTGGCGATTCTGAAAGCCACTTCTAGAGACACCAACAGTTTGAGTTAATGCGTGTGTAAGAGTGTGTGTTTTCATCATTTTGTTGCATTTTTCTCTTTCCCCTCTGTACCAAAGGACAGGGCAAAGGTCAAAGTGGGCCGAGCTATTTCTCTGACCGACTTATAGGTCAGTCATACACTCAGGTCCATAGCTAAACTTTTAGCGTGCTGTAAATGTATTAATGTTACTTTCCTACATATTACAGCATGGATAGAGTTGGAAGTTAACCAACACTGGAATAAATCAGAGGGCTTAATCACTGTAAGAGTATATCCAGTCTGAGTCTTTCCAAGATGAGACAATGAGAAGTTAACCAAACAGTTTTACTCTTTCATGTTTGCTCTGTGTTAATGTGTTGGATGTGTAAATCTTTATACGCTGCTTCCTGCTAACGGGCTGGATGGTGGGGTTAAATAGGCTTTGATCAGATCCGCTGGGCACACACCGGTTGAATCAACATTGTTTCCATGTCATTTCAATTAAATTACATTGAATAAACCAGCCAGGTCACACTTGATACAAGTCAGTATTCGACGTCCATCCTTGTCTGAGGATGTTTGAAGATGACGTAGAAACTGGCCACTAGGGGGCGACGGTGAGCGCTGTTACATTCAAGTAGGTATCGGTGTTGCCAGGGCGTTGTGGACAGGGATGACAGATGCCTCTAGATTCCAAAGGTCGCAAGTTCAAACTCAGCAATAAAAAGTTTGTTTTTGAAATCTTTGTTTAAAGCCTCTCCCAAAACCTTAACCATTCGGGAGTTAATGACTAACCTTAAGATTTCAGAGTTAATGACTAACCTTAAGATTTCAGAGTTAATGCCTAAACTTAACCTTAAACACTTAGAAATTTGACATTTGCAACAACTTCCAAATTTGATGTGTGAGAAACATGGATGAACGTCTAGTTCTGACATGAGATTGTGAGAGCTAGTTGGAGCTCCACATGCTATCACTGTTCAGACAGACAGACAGACAGCGCTCTGACTGACACAAAACCCCAGCGAGAGCCCCCTTTCTCCCCGCTCTTCCATCTCTTCCATGTGCTATAGAGCCAATATGACAAAGACACAGGCCATTTGTAAAGGCAAGACAATGAAACCTGCATCTTTCAAAGACTAAAACCACTCTTCCCTGTCCACTATATTGTAGAATGTCCACGGAAATGCGTCTTGCTAGCTAGGAGTTCTGACCTCTAATGACCAATGGAGACAAGTCCCCTGTTATTGGGTGATATGGCAGCCTAGTGGTTAGAGCGTTGGACAAGTAACCCAAAGGTTGCTGGTTCAAATCCCTGTCCTGACAAGATACAGATTTGTTGTTCTGAACAAGGTAGTTAACCCACTGTTCCCTGGTAGTAAATAAGAATATGCTGTTCTGTTTCAAGATGACCTTGATCCAATATTAAATATCACTTCTAGCTGATAATCATTTAACAGCTATCACAATTATATTCCTTCCCCCGAGATGTAGGTTTTGTCATTGTTCCTTCTATCAGATTATCAAGGACCAATTATAAAACATATGTCAGAGTGGATTGGAAAGCAGCCGTGTTAATTGTGGAATACAGACACAATAAGATTTGACAATAATACGTCTCCAGGCAGCATCTCTAATGGTCCTTTATGGTCCATGACTAAAACCAGGGCTCAGATTGAACCACTAAGACACAGCTTGCGGGGCCAATGATACATAGCCTAATGGATACCCATATCTATGGTAATATTTCAACCTTCGCAATTATCGAATGAAAATGGTTTCATTATTCAGCTTTTTAGACCCTAGATCAGTGCCTACCAAAACTAATGTTGGCACCCAGAAGCAAATTTCAGAGACTAGCCAAAACACCAAACTTGGTTTGAAAATGTAAGGTCATTTCGTAAAGGGGACAAACTTTTCTGTTCTGTTTCACAATGAGTAGAATTCAGATACCAAACTTTAGAGAACATCTAAAAATAAAAATTACTTCTTTCATGGACCACATCACTCAGGGTGGCCAGTGTGTGGATGATCGGGTTGAGGGAAACCGATTGGTTTGGTCTGAGAGCTGGAGTGAAACCGCCAGCCTGGTAGGTATTTATCATGACAAATGAGTTTCCCTCTGACTCTGACAGCTGATTGACTGCCAGCGAAGAGCAATCCAGTCACACAGAGCTTTTTTCTGTCACCGCAGAGTGTGTGTGTGTTCCACACAGATTGAGACTGCAAAAGCAGACTGACGAGCTAAACATTAACATTTTAGAACATATGGTATAACCGTTGGTGTTAGGATACAAGAAGAAGTAAAAATATTTACAACTATAACTTTATTACAATTTACCTATACTTTAATTTAACTAATTGCAGGCTTTGATCTTGGTGCATCCCAAATGACATTCTATCACTGCAAGTGCACTACTTTTGACGAGGACCCAGAGGGCTCTGGTCAAGACGAGGACCCTGAGGGCTCTGGTCAAGACAAGGACCCAGAGGGCTCTGGTCAAGACGAGGACCCAGAGGGCTCTGGTCAAGACGAGGACCCATAGGGCTCTGGTCAAGACGAGGACCCATAGGGCTCTGGTCAAGACGAGGACCCAGAGGGCTCTGGTCAAGAGGAGGACCCAGAGGGCTCTGGTCAAGAGGAGGACCCAGAGGGCTCTGGTCAAGAGGAGGACCCAGAGGGCTCTGGTCAAGAGGAGGACCCAGAGGGCTCTGGTCAAGAGGAGGACCCAGAGGGCTCTGGTCAAGAGGAGGACCCAGAGGGCTCTAGTCAACGAGGGCCCAGAGGGCTCTAGTCAACGAGGGCCCAGAGGGCTCTAGTCAACGAGGGCCCAGAGGGCTCTAGTCAACGAGGGCCCAGAGGGCTCTAGTCAACGAGGGCCCAGAGGGCTCTAGTCAACGAGGGCCCAGAGGGCTCTAGTCAACGAGGGCCCAGAGGGCTCTGGCCAAGATGAGGGCCCAGAGGGCTCTGGTCAAGATGAGGACCCAGAGGGCTCTGGTCAAGATGAGGACCCAGAGGGCTCTGGTCAAGACGAGGACCCAGAGGGCTCTGGTCAAGACGAGGACCCAGAGGGCTCTGGTCAAGACGAGGACCCAGAGGGCTCTGGTCAAGACGAGGACCCAGAGGGCTCTGGTCAAAATTATGCACTACGGGGATAGGGTACCATTTCAGACAGTCTGAATATTACAACATGTCCTTACCTTAATCTCTGTCTGTCTGTCTGTCTGTCTGTCTGTCTGTCTGTCTGTCTGTCTGTCTGTCTGTCTCTATCTCTCTATCTCTCTATCTCTCTATCTCTCTATCTCTCTCTTTTAGGGGCTGTGGTTGTTGCCTTTGTGGTTTGCTATCTACCCTACTACATCCGGCGCCTCATGTACTGCTACGCAGAGTTTACAGAGTGAGTAACACACGGTCCATGTACCACCAGACATCACGTACTTTACCAGACAATAGGTGTACATCCACCAACAAGAGGCATGGTCAGAGGGTCATCCATCAGAGCAGGGTGACCAGCCATCCAGTCAGAGGGGAGATCAGCCGTCCAGTCAGAGGGGAGCTCAGCCGTCCAGTCAGAGGGGAGATCAGCCGTCCAGTCAGAGGGGAGCTCAGCCGTCCAGTCAGAGGGGAGCTCAGCCGTCCAGTCAGAGGGGAGCTCAGCCGTCCAGTCAGTGGGGAGATCAGCCGTCCAGTCAGAGGGGAGCTCAGCCGTCCAGTCAGAGGGGAGATCAGCCGTCCAGTCAGAGGGGAGCTCAGCCGTCCAGTCAGAGGGGAGCTCAGCCGTCCAGTCAGAGGGGAGCTCAGCCGTCCAGTCAGAGGGGAGCTCAGCCGTCCAGTCAGTGGGGAGATCAGCCGTCCAGTCAGAGGGGAGCTCAGCCGTCCAGTCAGAGGGGAGATCAGCCGTCCAGTCAGAGGGGAGCTCAGCCGTCCAGTCAGAGGGGAGCTCAGCCGTCCAGTCAGTGGGGAGCTCAGCCGTCCAGTCAGTGGGGAGCTCAGCCGTCCAGTCAGAGGGGAGCTCAGCCGTCCAGTCAGTGGGGAGCTCAGCCGTCCAGTCAGAGGGGAGCTCAGCTGTCCAGTCAGTGGGGAGCTCAGCCATCCAGTCAGTGGGGAGCTCAGCCATCCAGTCAGTGGGGAGCTCAGCCGTCCAGTCAGTGGGGAGCTCAGCCATCCAGTCAGTGGGGAGCTCAGCCGTCCAGTCAGAGGGGAGCTCAGCCGTCCAGTCAGAGGGGAGATCAGACACCCAGAATACATAGATCTCCCTGATCAAATTACCATAATTTGTCAGAGTAATCAGAGCGAGAGTTTTAGCTAAGTCTCTCTCTCTCTCTCTCTCTCTCTCTCTCTCTCTCTCTCTCTCTCTCTCTCTCTCTCTCTCTCTCTCTCTCTCTCTCTCTCTCTCTCTCTGTAGTTCTCTCTCTCTCTGTCGCTCTCTCTCTCTCTCTCTCTCTGTTGCTCTCTCTGTCGCTCTGTCGCTCTCTCGCTCTCTCTCTATCTCTCTGTCGCTCTCTCTCTCTCTCTCTGTCGCTCTCTCTCTGTCACTCTCTCACTGTCTCTCTCTCTCGCTCTCTCTCTCTGTCGCTCTCTCTTTCTCGATTGTCTGACTACACTCACAATATATGGTTTCCTTAATTGAACCAAACGCACACCATTGATTAAATGATTCCAAAGCTAAGGAAGCACACCCGAGATACAATTTAAACAAAACTTTATAATTGGATTGTGATGTTATGCTGTCAGCAATAAAGGACATTATCATAATTTTTACAATTTCAGAGTATTATTTCAACATCATAGTGTGAAAATACAATTTTTCAAAAAACAGGAAAATCGAGTTTTAGACTGCACTGCCATTTTAAGTGGTGTACACTCACCCTGCTGAGAGAGAACCTAAAGCAGCGATTAGAGAGCAGCGATTTCACTGCTGCATACGAGCATAGCATACAGTATAACATCTCTGTAGAGAGTTGTGGCCTACATTCAGAGATGCCAGTATGATAAGTGAGACGAGACTAGCTTAACCACCCTGCTCAGCTCCTGGAAGTGTCTGTTTTAACTTTAGGTGTGATTTTTATTGTATTTTATTTGGATCTCTTTTAGTCCCCATTTGGACTAATCTTCCAAGAGTCCTTAAACATTAAAATACAATTTATAATACGAACACATTTTCACATATAACACACTATTACACACATACATAATATACTAACATAATGACCCAATAAATACTCAATCTAAAGAATATTGATTCTTCATCTACTATAGTCCCACAACATTATTGCTCTAAATTGAAATGTTGTATTGCCTATTTTTCTTTTCTGTCTGGATAACGCATAGATGGTGGACAATCTATTCCTAGTATTTACGGAATGTCTGTCTCTTACCAACTGAATACCCCTGTGGGCTAGGGTTAGGGTTCAGGTTAGGGTTAGGGTTCAGGTTAGGGTTAGGGTTCAGGTTAGGGTTAGGGTTCAGGTTAGGGCTCAGCTTAGGGTTAGGGTTCAGGTTAGGGTTCAGGTTCGGGTTAGGGTTAGGGTTCATGTTAGGGTTCATGTTAGGGTTAGAGTTCAGGTTAGGGTTAGGGTTCAGGTTCGGGTTAGGGTTAGGGTTAGGGTCCAGGTTAGGGTTCAGGTTAGGGTTCAGGTTAGGTTTAGGGTTCAGGTTAGGGTTCAGGTTAGGGTTCAGGTTTATCTGTCAATAAAACACATTGATTCTTTATCCCCTCCTCCCTCTTCCCCCACCTCCCTGTGCTCTCCTCCTCCCTCCTCCATGTGCTCCCCTCCTCCCTGCTCCCCCCCACCTCCCTGTGCTCCCCTCCTCCCCCCCACCTCCCTGTGCTCCCCTGCTCCCCCCCACCTCCCTGTGCTCCCCTCCTCCCTCCTCCCCCCCACCTCCCTGTGCTCCCCTCCTCCCTCCTCCCCCCCACCTCCATGTGCTCACCTCCTCCCCACTCCCCCCCACCTCCCTGTGCTCCCCTCCTCCCTCCTCCCCCCACCTCCATGTGCTCACCTCCTCCCTACTCCCCCCCACCTCCCTGTGCTCCCCTCCTCCCTCCTCCCCCCCACCTCCATGTGCTCCCCTCCTCCCTCCTCCCCCCCACCTCCATGTGCTCCCCTCCTCCCTCCTCCCCCCCACCTCCATGTGCTCCCCTCCTCCCTCCTCCCCCCCCACCTCCAAGTGCTCCCCTCCTCCCTCCTCCCCCCCAACTCCATGTGCTCCCCTCCTCGCTCCTCCCCCCACCTCCCTGTGCTCCCCTTCTCCCTCCTCCCCCCCACCTCCATGTGCTCACCTCCTCCCACCTCCCTGTGCTCCCCTCCTCCCCCCACCTCCATGTGCTCCCCTCCTCCTCCCACCTCCACCCCCCCCCCCCCCCCCCCGACAGGGAAGGATATGATTACTACCACTACTTCTTCATGGTGACCAACGTCCTCTTCTACGTGAGCTCAGCTGTCAACCCAGTCCTCTACAACCTGGTCTCAGCCAACTACCGGGAGATCTTCTTCAACACGCTCCGCTGCTTCTGCGTGCCGTGTCGTCGCAAGAAACAGAGACGTGTTCTGATCAGACACTCCACCAGCATCTCCAGTAACCACACCTTCTCCTCCAACATCATCAAGGAGACCGTCTACTGACCACCCCCCAAAAACCACACCCCTGATAACACCGTCTACTGACCACCCCCAAAATCCACACCCCTGATAACATTCCATTTCAGAACTGCAGTGTATGGAATCTATTACTCAGTAGGACTCCATGTATGTTTGATGGAGAGCCTGGTACTGTGAATCACTGACACGTTGTGCCACAAACACAAAAAAAATATCCACAATTTGATATATTGGTGCAATCATCTGAAAGAAAGAAGGAATGGGGTGAAAAAAAGAAAGATTAAGGGTGTAGATAAACTCAAATTACATTGGTTTCCTGTAAGCAGTCTATGGACAAGGTATGACAGCAATCCATGCTCTGGCTTAGTTTTCACATGCTAACATTTTAGCATTTGTGGCACAAATCCCATTCAATTCAAGGGAACGATATTAGCATTTGTCGCGCATCATGTTCAAATCATATGTGTGACTTTGTTGAGATACACAATCAATTTTGGGCACTTTTGAACATGATGCGCAAAAAAATGCTACTATGGGTCTGATGACTGCAGAAACAGTGCCAGGGCAAAAGCATGAATTTATGTAATGCCTTGTCCATATGCTGCTTACAGGGTAATCAAACCAACATGTTATTTTGTAATTTGGGTAAACCATTCCTTGGAGTGTTGGATATAGTAGTCTTTAGCATTGTAAATATTGTAAACATGTATGTACATTCAGATTTTTATAGAACTGTCAATGCATACTTGGTTTTATTCACATACAGTACTTTACAAAATGATATGAAGACGATGAGAACAACCTGCACTCATCAACATATGTCTGGATCTTTGAAATATGAGGCAAAAAATTGTATTCTGTGAAATTTACCAGGAAGTGACTTCCCCTCAGCCTTGTAGGCTTTTTGAATGACCTTCAATGGGTACAAATTTTGCGCAATGGTCTTCAAGTGCAAAAACCTAGTACATTTATCCAAAAACACTAATGTATTTTTATCTATATATCTTAAATGCATTTTCACAAATGTTATGACATAATCGTGAAGCCCATTCAAAAGGTAGGACACATGATACTAAAGTAAAGTGGAAAGGGCAGTAACTTTCACAGGGTATTATCATTTCTCTCAGACTCACAGTAACTGGGTCTATTTTTTAAAAGATACAGAGAACGATTGTCAAAAATGATCTGCTGCGGATGTAACGTCAGGAAAGAGTATTGATCATAATAAATAACTTGGCCTTGCTGTTGTCTGCTCGGACTGTGAATGTTAACTAAAATACAGAGAGAAGATCTACTATTTCATGAAGAGGGAAAAACAGATGGCATTCACAGCTAATGGGTGATCGGCTGTGGTGTTGAACCCTGTAGGTTGTTCTAGAATGACGACTCCTGGCCCTTTACAGCTAATGGGTGATCGGCTGTGGTGTTGAACCCTGTAGGTTGTTCTAGAATGACGACTCCTGGCCCTTTACAGCTAATGGGTGATCGGCTGTGGTGTTGAACCCTGTAGGTTGTTCTAGAATGACGACTCCTGGCCCTTTACAGCTAATGGGTGATCGGCTGTGGTGTTGAACCCTGTAGGTTGTTCTAGAATGACGACTCCTGACCCTTTACAGCTTTTGAGACACTGCTGTTGGAATATTTAAGACGTACCACACCACTGCACAATAGGTCACTGTGAATCCCACTGTGATTCAACACATCTTTATCCGTGTTTTATTTGAGATGAGACTGTTTGAGGCTTGTATGATATTAACACTACATTGTCCTTCTGTACTTAGGCTATGACCTTTGAACCCATAACAAATTATTCTTTAACATCTGATCTTGAGAGTAATTCTGTAACAGAGCCAGCAAGGGGATGAGAGTGGATGGCATGAGCAACATCCAAGATGGCGTTACAAGACAGAGCACTCAATGGGACACGATATGGACTCTGGTCTTTGAAGCCTGGAGAGGAGAAAGCTCTGTAGCTGACCTGAATGTAGTCCACAGCACCCTGTCATGACCACTGAGAGTCTGTGCAATAACATTGTGTCACATGGACAATGACAAAACGAGTGAGAGATAAAATAATGGATACTGTGATTTAGACTCTGAACACACGATTACAACGAATAAAAACACTGAAAGAACCAAGGTTGATTAACGTGGATGCAGGAAATAGATAAGATTTGTGGGGATGAAAGAGTTGAAATAAGTGCATTCTCCTGGAGGGAGGGAGGGAGGGAGGGAGGGAGGGAAGTGGCACTCTGAAGAGTCCATACGTCAGCATCCACTTCAAGGATGAGAGAGAAACCGAATACAATGAACCAATGCTCTTGGAATTCAATGAGGTATTGTAGGCTACGTAAGAGGGAAAGGAATCCATTCACGAGTAAGGGTACCTGTCCTGGATCTGAGAGGGTAGAGCATCTTTATGGTGCTCCTCATGCTGAGAGGATAGGAGAAGAGAAGAGAAGAGAAGAGGAGAGGAGAGGCGAGGCGAGGCGAGGAGAGGCGAGGCTACGGTGTGTCACATCTGCAGCCTCTGATGGAGACAAGAAAAGCACTGAGAAAGACAGGCCAAAGGAAGGTCTGTTATGACAGCGTCACACAGCGTCACAGTCACTGACTGCTGTCTCAGAGAGCACTGATATTCCACCTCAACAGCTTTTAGTTTGACAGAGCGCCTCCCACAACATTGGACATTTCAATATACAACTTTAAAATAAGAACTGAGTGTGTGTACGTGCCTGCTGCCCGAGTGTGTCAGAAACCTCTATGTGCTTTCAGAAGTCTGTAAATGTTTCCATTTCCTTCGCTTTGATGAAAAATATACATTGGCAATATTGCAGCTGCATTTGCCTACAATAAATGTATTTTTAGCCAAGGTATCTCTTGAATATTAAGGGTTTTACGAACAATACAATGCAATGTACTCATAAGGAACACCAAAACATTTTGTATATAGCCATGGATGTAGATTGTAGAGTTCCCACAAATATAGTCAAGGACATGACATATGTCGTGCTTTGATGACAGTGTAGTGCAAGGCCCTGCTGAGGACATCTAGCTCAAACTGCTTCTGACAGATGCTGTTGTACGTATTCATGACGTTTATCAGAGCTTGTTGCTCATGGTGTACACCCCCTGCTGCATACACCCCCTGCTGCATACACCCCCTGCTGCATACACCCCCTGTTGCATACACCCCCTGTTGCATACACCCCCTGTTGCTTACAACCCCTGTTGCATACACCCCCTGCTGCATACACCCCCTGCTGCATACACCCCCTGTTGCATACACCCCCTGTTGCATACACCCTCTGTTGCTTACACCCCCTGTTGCATACACCCCCTGCTGCATACACCCCCTGTTGCATACATCCCCTGCTGCATACACCCCCTGCTGCATACACCCCCTGCTGCTTACACCCCCTGCTGCATACACCCCCTGCTGCATACACCCCCTGCTGCATACACCCCCTGCTGCATACACCCCGTGCTGCTTACACCCCCTGTTGCATACACCCCCTGCTGCATACACCCCCTGTTGCATACACCCCCTGCTGCTTCCACCCCCTGCTGCTTACACCCCCTGTTGCATACCCCCCCTGTTGCATACCCCTCCTGCTGCGTACCCCCCCTGCTGCATACACCCCCTGCTGCATACACCCCCTGGTGCATACACCCCCTGTTGCTTACTGTCATGTGCTCTATGCCGACAGTGATGACTTTGTTATTGTTTGTAACTTGTGATGTTTTTATTAGGGACAATGGAGGAATATTTCTGCTATATGTCAGTTCTATTCTGTATAGATGGCTCTGCTATCAGTTCTATACTGTATAGATGGCTCTGCTATCAGTTCTATTCTGTATAGATGGCTCTGCTATCAGTTCTATACTGCATAGATGGTTCTGCTATCAGTTCTATACTGCATAGATGGTTCTAGTATCAGTTCTATACTGTATAGATGGCTCTGCTATCAGTTCTAATCTGTGTAGATGGTTCTGCTATCAGTTCTAATCTGTATAGATGGTTCTGCTATCAGTTCTATACTGTGTAGATGGTTCTGCTCTATGTCAGTTCTATACTATATAGATGGTTCTGCTATCAGTTCTATTCTGTATAGATGGTTCTGCTCTATGTCAGCTCTATTCTGTATAGATGGCTCTGCTATCAGTTCTAATCTGTATAGATGGTTCTGCTCTATGTCAGCTCTATTCTGTATAGATGGCTCTGCTATCAGTTCTATTCTGTATAGATGGTTCTGCTCTATGTCAGCTCTATTCTGTATAGATGGCTCTGCTATCAGTTCTATTCTGTGTAGATGGTTCTGCTATCAGTTCTATTCTGTGTAGATGGTTCTGATATCAGTTCTATACTGTATAGATGGTTCTGATATCAGTTCTATACAATATAGATGGTTCTGCTATCAGTTATATACTGTATAAATGGTTCTGCTATCAGTTCTATACTGTATAGATGGTTCTGCTCTATGTCAGTTCTATACTGTATAGATGGTTCTGCTCTATGTCAGTTATATACTGTATAAATGGTTCTGCTATCAGTTCTATACTGTATAGATGGTTCTGCTCTATGTCAGTTCTATACTGTGTAGATGGTTCTGCTATCAGTTCTATTCTGTATAGATGGTTCTGCTATCAGTTCTATACTGTATAGATGGTTCTGCTCTATGTCAGTTCTATACTGTGTAGATGGTTCTGCTATCAGTTCTATTCTGTATAAATGGTTCTGCTATCAGTTCTATACTGTATAGATGGTTCTGCTCTATGTCAGTTCTATACTGTATAGATGGTTCTGCTCTATGTCAGTTATATACTGTATAAATGGTTCTGCTATCAGTTCTATACTGTATAGATGGTTCTGCTCTATGTCAGTTCTATACTGTATAGATGGTTCTGCTCTATGTCAGTTCTATACTGTGTAGATGGCTCTGCTATCAGTTCTATACTGTGTAGATGGTTCTGCTCTATGTCAGTTCTATACTATATAGATGGTTCTGCTCTATGTCAGTTCTATACTGTGTAGATGGTTCTGCTCTATGTCAGTTCTATACTGTATAGATGGTTCTACTATCAGTTCTATTCTGTATAGATGGCTCTGCTATCAGTTCTATACTGCATAGATGGTTCTGCTCTATGTCAGCTCTATTCTGTATAGATGGTTCTGCTACATGTCAGTTCTATTCTGTATAGATGGCTCTGCTATCAGTTCTATACTGCATAGATGGTTCTGCTCTATGTCAGCTCTATTCTGTATAGATGGTTCTGCTCTATGTCAGCTCTATTCTGTATAGATGGTTCTGCTCTATGTCAGCTCTATTCTGTATAGATGGTTCTGCTCTATGTCAGTTCTATTCTGTATAGATGGTTCTGCTATCAGTTCTATACTGTATAGATGGTTCTGCTATATGTCAGTTCTATTCTGTATAGATGGTTCTGCTACATGTCAGTTCTATACTGTATAGATGGTTCTGCTATCAGTTCTATACTGTATAGATGGTTCTGCTATCAGTTCTATACTGCATAGATGGTTCTGCTATATGTCAGTTCTATACTATATAGATGGTTCTGCTACATGTCAGTTCTATACTATATAGATGGTTCTGCTACATGTCAGTTCTATTCTGTATAGATGGCTCTGCTATCAGTTCTATACTGTATAGATGGTTCTGATATCAGTTCTATACTGCATAGATGGTTCTGCTCTATGTCAGCTCTATTCTGTATAGATGGTTCTGCTCTATGTCAGTTCTATTCTGTATAGATGGTTCTGCTATCAGTTCTATACTGTATAGATGGTTCTGCTATCAGTTCTATACTGTATAGATGGTTCTGCTCTATGTCAGCTCTATTCTGTATAGATGGTTCTGCTCTATGTCAGTTCTATACTGTATAGATGGTTCTGCTCTATGTCAGTTCTATACTGTATAGATGGTTCTGCTCTATGTCAGTTCTATACTGTATAGATGGTTCTGCTCTATGTCAGCTCTATTCTGCATAGATGGTTCTGCTCTATGTCAGCTCTATTCTGTATAGATGGTTCTGCTACATGTCAGTTCTATTCTGTATAGATGGCTCTGCTATCAGTTCTATACTGTATAGATGGTTCTGCTACATGTCAGTTCTATACTATATAGATGGTTCTGCTATCAGTTCTATACTGCATAGATGGTTCTGCTCTATGTCAGTTCTATTCTGTATAGATGGTTCTGCTCTATGTCAGTTCTATTCTGTATAGATGGTTCTGCTCTATGTCAGCTCTATTCTGTATAGATGGCTCTGCTATCAGTTCTATTCTGTATAGATGGTTCTGCTATCAGTTCTATTCTGTATAGATGGTTCTGCTCTATGTCAGTTCTATTCTGTATAGATGGTTCTGCTCTATGTCAGTTCTATTCTGTATAGATGGTTCTGCTATCAGTTCTATACTGTATAGATGGTTCTGCTATCAGTTCTATACTGTATAGATGGTTCTACTATATGTCAGTTCTATACTGTATAGATGGTTCTGCTATATATCAGTTCTATACTGTATAGATGGTTCTACTCTATGTCAGTTCTATACTGTATAGATGGTTCTGCTCTATGTCAGTTCTATTCTGTATAGATGGTTCTTCTGTCAGTTCTATACTGCATAGATGGTTCTACTATATGTCAGCTCTATTCTGTATAGATGGTTCTGCTATCAGTTCTATACTGTATAGATGGTTCTGCTCTATGTCAGTTCTATACTATATAGATGGTTCTGCTATCAGTTCTATACTGTATAGATGGTTCTGCTCTATGTCAGTTCTATTCTGTGTAGATGGTTCTGATATCAGTTCTATTCTGTATGGATGGCTCTGCTATATGTGAATTAAAGAGTGAATATTGTTATATCATTTGGCTCGATCGTTTGTTCATGATCTTCCAGACACACACATACATACAAACACACACACACAAACAGACACATAAATACACACACACACAAAGACACACCAAAGCACACGCACCATTTAGCACAGATGTGTCTGACCTTTCTAAAGTGTACCCTTGGGGATTATCACCTCTGCCTTATAAAGGAGCTGTCAATCACTGGGGTCATGGGACAAGCTGAGATAAGAGTCTGTTCTTCATCCAGCTAGCCCAGTCTGTCCTTCATCCACCTAGCCCAGTCTGTCCTTCATCCACCTAGTCCAGTCTGTCCTTCATCCACCTAGTCCAGTCTGTCCTTCATCCACCTAGCCCAGTCTGTCCTTCATCCACCTAGTCCAGTCTGTCCTTCATCCACCTAGCCCAGTCTGTCCTTCATCCACCTAGCCCAGTCTGGTATTCATCCACCTAGCCCAGTCTGTCCTTCATCCACCTAGCCCAGTGTTCCCTTCATCCACCTAGCCCAGTGTTCCCTTCATCCACCTAGCCCAGTCTGTCCTTCATCCACCTAGCCCAGTCTGTTCTTCATCCACCCAGCCCATTGTACAGTATTGTGTGTGTTGTTGAAAGTCCTCAACTCTGACATAACTACCTCTGTGTGAGGAAGAAAGAAACTGTAATTAGCTGTTTTTAAGGCATTGTGTAAATTTTCTCTCGAGGATTGAAAAAAGTGCTTTCCTTGTTTCGCTAGTCTATCCTATACCATTCTGTCTGAGTCACTATACTGTCAGTCACGGTACGCTACATGACCAAAATTATGTTGACACCTGCTCATCGAACATCTCATTCAAAAATCATGGGCAATAATATGGAGTTGGTCCCCCTTTGCTGCTATAACAGCCTCCACTCTTCTGAGAAGGCTCAGGGACATGCTTCCATTCAGCCACAAGCGCATTAGTGAGCTCGAGTGTGCAGGCCAGTCAAGTTCTTCCACATCGATCTTGACAAACCATTTCTGTAGGACCTCGCTTTGTGCATGGGGTCACTGTCATGCTGAAACAGGAAAGGGCTTCCCAAACTGTTGCCACAAATTTGGAAGCATTGTAACGATCGTCTATAGGTGATTGAGCGGACCAATGCGCAGCGGGTGCTGAATACATAATGAAATTTAATGAAGATCCAACCAAAACAGAACACTGACAAAATACAAAACAAATAAACGACGTGAACGAACGAGACAGTACCGTGTGGTGCACAGACACAGACACAGCAACAATCACCCACAAACAAACAGTGAGAACGGCCTACCTTAATTATGGTTCTCAATCAGAGGAAACGTCAAACACCTGCCTCTAATTGAGAACCATATCAGGCAACACATTTAACCCAACATAGAAACACATAACATAGAATGCCCACGCCCTGACCAACTAAACACATACAAAAACAAGGAAAACAGGTCAGGAACGTGACAAGCATAGAATTGTCTAGAATGTCACTGTATGCTGTAATGTTAAGATTTCCCTTCACTGGAACCAAGGGGTCTAGCCCGAACCACGAAAAACAGCCCCAGACCATTACTCCTTGGCGTTATGCATTCAGGCAGGTAGCGTTCTACTGGCACCCGCCAAACCCAGATTCGTCCGTCAGACTATCAGATTGTGAAGCGTGGTTCATCACTCCAGAGAACGTGTTTCCACTGCTCCAGAGTCCAATGGGGATTCATCTCTCCAGAGAACGTGTTTCCACTGCTCCAGAGTCCAATGGGGATTCATCACTCCAGAGAACGTGTTTCCACTGCTCCAGAGTCCAATGGCGGCGAGCTTTACACCACTCCAGCTGGTGATCTTATGCTTGTGTGCTGCTGCTCGGCCATGGAAACCCATTTTCATGAAGCTCTCGGTTAACAGTTATTGTGCTGACGTTGCTTCCACAGGCAGTTCGGAACTCGATAGAGAGTGTTGCAAACGAGGACAGACTATTTTTACGCCCTTCAGCCCCCGGCGGTCCCGTTCTATGAATTAGATTAACTGACTTGTAGCATCCTATGACGGTGACACATTGAAAGTCACTGAGCTCTTCAGTAAGGCTGTTCTACTGGCAGTGTTTGTCTATGGAGATTGCATGTGTGCTCGATTTTATACACCTGCCAGCGACTGGTGTGGCTGAAATAGCCGAGTCCACTCATTTGAAGGGGTGTCCACATACTTTTGTACATATAGGGCAACTCCCACTATAAATGTAACATACTGTATAGAGAGTGGAAAAACATATACATGTCTCAGACATTCCCACTGCAGAAGCCAAGTGACAGCTTGTATAGCGTTTTTCCAACAGCAACTGCAATTTGCACAGAAGCCCAACTTAAGATAGCTTTCTGAGGGTCCAATCATGATGCAGCTTAATGACCATACCATTTCACCCATATGTGCTCACCCAATTCCTTCTTCCTCTCCACCTCTCTCTCTCTCTCTCTCTCTCTCTCTCTCTCTCTCTCTCTCTCTCTCTCTCTCTCTCTCTCTCTCTCTCTCTCTCTCTCTCTCTCTCTCTCTCTCTCTCTCTCTCTCTCTCTCTCTCTCTCTCTCTCTCTCTCTCTCTCTCTCTCTCTCTCTCTCTCTCTCTCTCTCTGCCTGTCCTCTCTCTGCTCTCTCTCTCTCTACCTGTCCTCTCTCTGTTCCCTCCCGCAGGACCTTGTTAGGGCTCAAGTAAACCATTAATGCTCTGCCATTCTCTCTTTACCCAGAGGGTTCTGATGTATTCTGTTTGCTAGGTGTCTGCAAACACCACAGCCACACCACAACCTCCAGCCTCTAATCGTGACTCTGCTGAAAGGCAGGACTTGACCTACAGTGTGTGTTGGGGTGATTGCACAAATAGAAACATGTGGATTAAAACAGCAGGCATGGCCACCCGGGTACCCATTGGGCAAAAACTTGAATCAACGTCATTTCCAAATCATAAAAAATAAAATAAAAATGTGATGACGTTAAATCTACGTGGAAAACTGATTAGGATTTGCAAAAAGCCATCAAAATAAGGGAATTTTGTATTTTTTTATTTCGTAACTTTTAACCTAGATCCAATGATATGGTGACATTTGTTTGGTTGATTTCATATTGAATTCACGTTAGTTGACAACTCAACCAAATTTAAATCATATCTAGATGTTGAAACCTAGATCTGTGCCCAGTGGGTAGAGGTCACCTCCATGAACAGCCTTCTCTTCTCATGAAATCATGCAACAGGAATCATAATCTCCTCTCTTTTCTGCTCTGTCACCCGCTTGGCTACTCCCGTTGAGGGAGGGAGAGGAGCTTACAGGATTCCTGCCTGGCAGGCGGAGTCCAGAAGGAATAACTTGTAGTCTACAAGGCAGACATAATGATTCACTACAGCCAGGTTACGGTGATGTTGTTCTGAAGCTGAAATCCAACGGAATGTCTATTCCTGTAAATCTCCCTAACTCTCTCTAGCCATGAACGATGCAGTGAATAGCTATCAGATGACCGCAAGAGTTAAGGAATGAATATAAAATATAAATATAGAAAAGTATCATGCTTCATCTAAGACACATGTGTAGAAGATCATAGATATCACCCATAGAAAAGTAGGTGAAAGGTAGGTGCTATGTTTTGTGTTGATGGTAATGTACACCAGTCACAGTAGGGAGCACAATGTACTGATAAGTAATGCAATTCTCTTTTCACCGGGCGGTAAGCATATAAGGGAATTCATGTGTAAAACTAAAAGGATATAGCGTGTGGATGCTAACCAATCAGATTGAAAGGCAAGCTCATCTTGTCATATCACAGTTAAGTATGTCTTTCATCTTGTCCCACAGACCAGAGATAAAAGGTCACAGCCAGGTAATGTTTGTTTACCCAATGACAGTGCTAAAAGCAATACTGTTTTCCATTTACTTACTCTACAAATGGCATCATTGGTTTTGTTCTATGCTTTTCTCTCCCCATTGCTCTCTCTGTCGTCAGTGGGGGTTTTTTCTAAAGTGGACTGGATTCATGGTTGCTGAGTGAGCGTCCTCTTCCTCTGGACCAGACTTTCTCTGGTGCCGGGAACCCGGAGCAGCCAGGCAGAAAATGCTCTCAACACACAGAAGGAAAAGAGAAATAAAGTACTGAGTGATATGAAGCGTATAAACCCCAGGTTATTATCCAATCACTCGGGGCTGTCAAACTAACACAGGGGCAACTAGTTTTAGCTCTGGGGAATTTGCTCTGCAAAATTGTTTTTAAAAGAAACATTGGGGCTCAAACCAGCTTTCCCACAGATTTTTTGTACGGAGCTCCTGTCATTCTCATTATTCCAGACTTTGGCAAAGCAACAGAGGCATGCCCAGGCAGTGGACTGGAAGAGTCAAGTTGGCAAGCCAAGGAGGGCATTCCTTACTTTCTTCCCTTTTCTTTCACTAGGGGGTTTAATGGCGGAGGCTTAGTGGAAAGCCACATAAAGGGGCTCAGATATCCCTGGAGACGTCTGAAGATAGGTGAGACAAGCAGCCCACCTATACGGACCAACCGATGTCTCTGCTTACTTTTGTCGCAGCATGGTAGATACCACTTTTATTAATACAGTCGAATAATTAGTCGCGTAATCAACACGACACACACACCGAAACGTAACATCACGCTTCATTAAACAATAGAACCCATCTCTTACACTATACCGATTCATTATTGTATATTGTTGATTTGATAATCCGCCAGTCTCTAAACATTGTTCCCTGTTCCCTTGTTTGTTTAAAGGGTTTCTCCTTTCATCTCACAGTGTTATCCTGGCTAACATTTACATTATGCAAATGTGTTCATTCTTATTCAAAATCCCTTGATGCCAATTGAGATTATTTGTAGTTATAGGGCAGCTCCCAGTGCTTGACAGGTGCCTCGTGTGATGATGAAGACACAGTGCTAAACCTGTGAAAACTCCCATCGTAATCAGAAAGAGACAGAACAGGAAAAAACACAGGAGCCTCATAAGCTTTCCAACACAGCCTCTCTCAACCAAGCCGTTATCATCAAATATAGAGCAGGCATTTTAAAAGAGGTTGTGGTTGTTGGTTACAGAAGCTGGGATCCTAAAACATTTTAGATTTATATTTTTACAGTGTGGCTGAAAATGTGACATTTGCTGGTTGCATGCACTGAATGGACTCCACTACACTGATCTGCAGCACTCAGCTGGGAAAGCCTCCTTTTGGTCAAAATAACAACCTGACCCTGTTGACAGAGACCAAGCGGAATATGGTAACACTTAGTTTTAATGGTTCTGTATGTGATAGACTGCTAACGTTCAGATCGGTGCAAAGCTGAGCCAATGCTGAGTCAAAGCTGAGTCAAAGCTGAGCCAGTGCTGAGCCAATGCTGAGTCAGTGCTGAGCCAGTGCTGAGCCAGTGCTGAGCCAGTGCTGAGCCAGTGCTGAGTCAGTGCTGAGCCAATGCTGAGTCAAAGCTGAGCCAGTGCTGAGCCAGTGCTGAGCCAGTGCTGAGCCAGTGCTGAGCCAAAGCTGAGCCAGTGCTGAGTCAAAGCTGAGCCAGTGCTGAGCCAGTGCTGAGCCAGTGCTGAGCCAGTGCTGAGCCAATGCTGAGTCAGTGCTGAGCCAATGCTGAGCCAGTGCTGAGCCAGTGCTGAGTCAGTGCTGAGCCAGTGCTGAGCCAGTGCTGAGCCAGTGCTGAGCCAGTGCTGAGCCAATGCTGAGTCAGTGCTGAGCCAATGCTGAGCCAGTGCTGAGCCAGTGCTGAGTCAGTGCTGAGCCAGTGCTGAGCCAGTGCTGAGCCAGTGCTGAGCCAATGCTGAGTCAGTGCTGAGCCAATGCTGAGCCAGTGCTGAGCCAGTGCTGAGCCAATGCTGAGTCTGTGCTGAGCCAATGCTGAGCCAGTGCTGAGCCAGTGCTGAACCAATGCTGAGCCAGTGCTGAGCCAGTGCTAAGCCAGTCCTGAACCAGTGCTGAGCCAGTGCTGAGCCAGTGCTAAGCCAGTGCTGAGTCAAAGCTGAGCCAGTGCTGAACCAGTGCTGAGCCAGTGCTGAACCAATGCTGAGCCAGTGCTGAGCCAGTGCTGAGTCAGTGCTGAGCCAAAGCCGAGCCAGTGCTGAGCAGGAGATGAGCCAATGCTGAGCCAAAGCTGAGCCAGTGCTGAGCCAGTGCTGAGCAAAAGCCGAGCCAGTGCTGAGCAGGTGCTGAGCCAATGCTGAGCCAGTGCTGAGCCAATGCTGAGCCAGTGCTGAGCCAAAGCCGAGCCAGTGCTACCTTGTCACCTTGTCAATAGCAGCCAACCTGTGTGTGTGTGTGTGTGTGTGTGTGTGTGTGTGTGTGTGTGTGTGTGTGTGTGTGTGTGTGTGTGTGTGTGTGTGTGTGTGTGTGTGTGTGTGTGTGTGTGTGTGTGTGTGTGTGTGTGTGTGCGTGTGTGTGCGCGTGTGTGCGCGTGTGTGCGCGTGTGCGCGTGTGTGCGCCTGTGTGCGCCTGTGTGCATGTGTGCGTGCGTGTGTGCGTGCATAATATATAAACATGATATGATTACGTTTATCTAAATTAATCAGGGGAACGTCAAAAATGAGAAAGAATCAAAGTGAGGGAAGTTGTGATGAGAGGAACATGAGAGCAATACAAAGGAAGTGATGAGAGAAAGCAGTTGAGATTAATCTTCTTCAAGGTGTCTCCTCTCCATGATTGAGCTTCAGCTTCAGCTTTGTTTATTGGATTTCCTCGGTGTCACAAAAAGAACACGGCACAAAATCTACATTCTCAACACAGTTCAAATAAATGGAACAAATTTGGTATTCAATAGGAAGGCTGTTTTTAACTGTGAAGAAAAGGCAAAAAGCGAATTCAACACACTTAACATTTATAAAAAACATGATGCGATATTGCTCTGTCCTTTTTCTCACTAGATATTTCTGAATTGTGATAATCAATCAAAAAACAGCTAGTCCATGGATCAACCTTTGACCTATGGGGCCAGATGATTGTTTAGATACAAGTCTTGATGCTGCGTGTGTTGTGACAGGGACCGGATTGTGACAGGCTTACGGAGCCAAATTGTATGTATGATCGTACGATATCCATTTAGGTTTTTTGTATGCTATTTTAATATGTGAGAATTAACCAATGATATCAGGCCACACCTGGCCATGATTACAGACGCCTGTGTGTGTCTTTTGACACTATATAAATGAGTCATCCTGCAGTGTTTGTCATTATACCCTGATGAAGACAGCTTGTCTGTCGAAACGTTGGACATAAATATTTTTGCATCTGAGCTCCTAGAGTGTGAGGCTCTCCTACATTTTTTTAAGGGACCGTATAAGGACCTGTTAAACTGAACAAATGCGTGGATAAATCCATTCCAATCCACTCTTTTTGAGTGTATACAGACTCTATGTAGGCCTATATACTCTAGTCCAATGTATACAGACTCTATGTAGGCCTATATACTCTAGTCCAATGTATACAGACTCTATGTAGGCCTATATACTCTAGTCCAATGTATACAGACTCTATGTAGGCCTATATACTCTAGTCCAATGTATACAGACTCTATGTAGGCCTATATACTCTCGTCCAATGTATACAGACTCTATGTAGGCCTATATACTCTAGTCCAATGTATACAGACTCTATGTAGGCCTATATACTCTAGTCCAATGTATACAGACTCTATGTAGGCCTATATACTCTCGTCCAATGTATACAGACTCTATGTAGGCCTATATACTCTCGTCCAATGTATACAGACTCTATGTAGGCCTATATACTCTCGTCCAATGTATACAGACTCTATGTAGGCCTATATACTCTAGTCCAATGTATACAGACTCTATGTAGGCCTATATACTCTAGTCCAATGTATACAGACTCTATGTAGGCCTATATACTCTAGTCCAATGTATTCAGACTCTATGTAGGCCTATATACTCTAGTCCAATGTATACAGACTCTATGTAGGCCTATATACTCTAGTCCAATGTATACAGACTCTATGTAGGCCTATATACTCTAGTCCAAGGCTGTTCAATTCTTATCCTGAAGGGCCGAAACACTTCTGCTTTTCATCCTCTCCTTCTAATCAGGGACAAATTCAGACCTGGGACACCAGAGGAGAATTAACTAATATGTAGAAGCAAAAAAAACAGACATGTTTTGGCCCTCCAGGAAGGGAATAGAATAGCCCTGCTCTAGTCTCTCTAGTCTCTCTCAGGTGGTATCAGTCTCCTTGTCACGCCCTGACCTTTGAGAGCCTTTTTATGTCTCTATTTGGTTTGGTCAGGGTGTGATTTGGGGTGGGCATTCTATGTTTTTGTTTTTCTATGATTTTGTATTTCTATGTTTTGGCCGTGTATGGTTCTCAATCAGGGACAGCTGTCTATCGTTGTCTCTGATTGGGAACCATACTTAGGTAGCTCTTTTTCCCTCCTTTCAGTGTGGGAAGTTGTCTTTGTTTGTGGCACATGGCCCTTAAGCTTCACGGTTGTTTTGTTTTTGTCGGCGTCATTCAAAATAAAAAGGAATATGTACGCTCACCACGCTGCGCTTTGGTCCACTTCTTTCAACGGACGTGACACTCCTACGTGCCACTTGTCCTTTAAACTGCCTAAGATAATGCTGGTGACGCCAGCATTCATGCAAGATTTGGTTCTGGGTTCCCAAGATTATACGTACTCAAACTTAACTGCCTGTTAATCAATGTACTTAGGGACAAATCCTGTGTGTGTTTAACTCAGATTTTCACGTAAATCAGGCATTGTAGTCAATGGGATATTCACACAAAATGTCGTGCGAATATGGAGATTTCAAGTTAGTGTTGTGCTCTCCAGAGGATTTACATAGTATGGTAGAGGAGAGATCATATTAAGAAGCTCTTGTTTCCCTCTCTATCTCACGTATAAATATTGGCTGATATATGATCTAAATTCACAGGTGAGTTCTGGAAGCGCTGCCCAGAGGAGGGGGGTATAGGAAACCTCAGACCTTTGAGCCAGAGATCATTAATCACGTTCCTCCTTCTTCAGAGGAAACGTCACTGTAGACGAAGGTAGACATACTTCTCTCTTTCCTGTTCTCTCTCTCTCTCTCTCTCTCTCTCTCTCTCTCTCTCTCTCTCTCTCTCTCTCTCTCTCTCTCTCTCTCTCTCTCTCTCTCTCTCTCTCTCTCTCTCTCTCTCTCTCTCTCTCTCTCTCTCTCTCTCTCTCTCTCTCTCTCTCTCAGAACATTCCCCACAGCAGAGAAGAATGTAGTATGCATTAGGAAGCTCAGGCAGAGGGTAGATGTCAGATCATTGTCACTGCGATGATCCTCTTCTCTGAGGCAGGGCAGAGTGGTGCGAAGCAGTGGGAGAATAACTTATGAGACTGATCGCTGACACAACACACTTCGTTATCTCCCTTGTCTATCATCCTCACTCCCCACACGCTCTCTCCCACTCACCCTGAAATGAAATAGAACTCTGAAACTTCTCTGAGAGAAAGAGCGAGAGAAATTCAGTTGATATGGAGTCAGTATCAGAGAAATATAGTTGATATGGAGTCAGTATCAGAGAAATACTGTTGATATGGAGTCAGAATCAGAGAAATATAGTTGATATGGAGTCAGAATCAGAGAAATATAGTTGATATGGAGTCAGAATCAGAGAAATACAGTTGATATGGAGTCAGAATCAGAGAAATACTGTTGATATGGAGTCAGAATCAGAGAAATATAGTTGATATGGAGTCAGAATCAGAGAAATACTGTTGATATGGAGTCAGAATCCCAAAAATATAGTTGTTATGGAATCAGTATCAGAAGCTGCAACAGAGTGGGTATGGAAGGAAGGCAATCACATCTATGAAATATACAATTAATAAATACATATGCTCATTATCTGACACTAATGCAGATGTATATTGGAACACATAAGAACACGCAACAAACCAGCGACCCCCAAGGACTCATCAACCAACCACAGAGCCAAATGCATTGCCCAGCTTGCCCAAACCCTAGCCATCAAATATATTGACTTCCAGCGTGGTGATCTGTTACAGATTCATAAGACATGAAAGAGACAACAATTGAATGGAGAAAGAGCATGCTGCTATGGTGACCAGTGAGTTGAGATAAGGCGGGGCATTGACTAGCAAAGACCTGGAGCCAGTGGGTTTGGTGATGAATATGAAGCGAGGGCCAGCCAACGAGAGCATACAGGTCGCAGTGGTGGGTAGTATATGGGCCTTTGGTGACAAAACGGATGGCACTGTGATAGATAGTCATGTGGTTTTCATTTTTTGTTTTAACCCTATCCCAAACCTTAACCCTTACCTTAACCATTCAGAATGAGTCCCTACACTTCATGTTTTAACCCTATCCCAAACCTTAACCCTTACCTTAACCAATCAGAATGAGTCCCTACACTTCATGTTTTAACCCTATCCCAAACCTTAACCCTTACCTTAACCATTCAGAATGAGTCCCTACACTTCATGTTTTAACCCTATCCCAAACCTTAACCCTTACCTTAACCAATCAGAATGAGTCCCTAAACTTAATGATTTAACCCTATCCCAAACCTTAACCCTTACCTTAACCAATCAGAATGAGTCCCTACACTTCATGTTTTAACCCTATCCCAAACCTTAACCCTTACCTTAACCATTCAGAATGAGTCCCTACACTTCATGTTTTAACCCTATCCCAAACCTTAACCCTTACCTTAACCAATCAGAATGAGTCCCTACACTTCATGTTTTAACCCTATCCCAAACCTTAACCCTTACCTTAACCATTCAGAATGAGTCCCTACACTTCATGTTTTAACCCTATCCCAAACCTTAACCCTTACCTTAACCAATCAGAATGAGTCCCTAAACTTAATGATTTAACCCTATCCCAAACCTTAACCCTTACCTTAACCAATCAGAATGAGTCCCTAAACTTAATGTTTTAACCCTATCCCAAACCTTAACCCTTACCTTAACCAATCAGAATGAGTCCCTACACTTCATGTTTTAACCCTATCCCAAACCTTAACCCTTACTTTAACCATTCAGAATGAGTCCCTACACTTCATGTTTTAACCCTATCCCAAACCTTAACCCTTACCTTAACCAATCAGAATGAGTCCCTAAACTTAATGATTTAACCCTATCCCAAACCTTAACCCTTACCTTAACCAATCAGAATGAGTCCCTAAACTTAATGTTTTAACCCTATCCCAAACCTTAACCCTTACCTTAACCAATCAGAATGAGTCCCTACACTTCATGTTTTAACCCTATCCCAAACCTTAACCCTTACCTTAACCATTCAGAATGAGTCCCTACACTTCATGTTTTAACCCTATCCCAAACCTTAACCCTTACCTTAACCAATCAGAATGAGTCCTCAACCTGTAACTTCTAAATTAGAATTTTGGAGAAAGGGAACGATACAAAGCAGCAGGAGTAGCAAAAACAACCTTGAAATTTGACGTTTGGAGCAACGTTGAAATTTGACGTTTGGAGCAACCTTGAAATTTGACGTTCGGGGAACGTGGCTGAACTTCTAATTCATCCCCAAGTCTCCTGTACTAGCTGTGAGACTGTGCAGCACAGTGCGGAGGAGACACAGGAGCAGACTCTCATAAACAGCATTTCCAGTACTCACACAGGACAGCAACACACTCTCATAAACAGCACTTTCAGTAAGCTGCTGGACACATAATGCATGGAGGTGGACTGAAGTAACGACTCGTAACTCTCATACAGCCTAATGCCACTCTTTATACAGCTACTACAAAGCATATAGACATCCATGTCTCATACAGCCTATTGCCACTCATTATACAGCTAGTACAAAGCATATAGACATCCATGTCTCATACAGCCTATTGCCACTCATTATACAGCTAGTACAAAGCATATAGACATCCATGTCTCATACAGCCTATTGCCACTCTTTATACAGCTAGTACAAAGCATATAGACATCCATGTCTCATACAGCCTATTGCCACTCATTATACAGCTAGTACAAAGCATATAGACATCCATGTCTCATACAGCCTATTGCCACTCTTTATACAGCTAGTACAAAGCATATAGACATCCATGTCTCATACAGCCTATTGCCACTCATTATACAGCTAGTACAAAACATATAGACGTCGATGGAGCTGTGATCATGCTATGACTTTGTGAAAATCTCGCAGGGTCCTTGTGACAAGGAGAGAGAGGACGAGTAGGAGAGCGAGGAAGAGTAGGAGAGCGAGGGGGAGCAGGAGGGCGAGGGTGCGCAGGACAACATCTTCACTTCTCTGAGTACCTTCTGAGTCACCATCCCCCTCTGAAAAGAGCTTCATACACTAATCAAAGGAAACCTTGACAAACACTGCTGATACACACATGCATTTGGTCTGTCAGAGTAGAGAATCCAACGCTCCAAGCATGTCATAGAATTAACCAGGTCTCTCGGGATTGGAAGAAGAGGGGTCGAGGGCTTGTTTATGAATTCTGTTGTTGGCCGTGATGGATCTCTTTATACATCCCCACCTACAGCTACCCATTCTTCAACCAACCGCACAAGAAGGAATGATTGCTTTGAGTGGAAAATGATATACTGTAGCACAAACATATTACTTAAAGTTTTAAATGTGTGTCACACCCTGATCTGTTTCACCAGGTCTTGTGATGGTCTCCACCCCCCACCAGGTGTCTCCCATTTTCCCCCATTATCCCCTCTGTACTAACAGTTAAAGTCGGAAGTTTACATACACTTAGGTTGGAGTCATTAAAACTTGTTTTTCAAACACTCCACAAATTTCTTGTTAACAAACTATAGTTTTGGCAAGTCGTTTAGGGCATCTACTTTGTGCATGACACAAGACATTTTTTCAACAATTCTTTGCGGACAGATTATTTCTCTTATAATTCACTATATAACAATTCCAGTGGGTCAGAAGTTTATATACACAAAGTTAACTGTGCCTTTAGCTTGGAAAATTCCAGAAAAAGCCAAGACCTCAGAAAAAAACTGTAGACCTCCACAAGTCTGGTTCATCCTTGGGAGAAATCTCCAAACGCCTGAAGGTACCACGTTCATCTGTACAAACAATTGTACGCAAGTATAAACACCATCGGACTAGGACAGCCAGCCCATCCCGGCTTCCCGAAAACCCTGCTTACCTCCTCCGGAGCACTACGCTGGAGATTCAGGAACTTGTCGGGCGTTTCTCTCCCAGTGCTTACTAGGACAGTGCCCTATGTAGGGTGCCGTCTTTCGGATGGGACGTTAAACGGGTGTCCTGACTCTCTGAGGTCATTAAAGATCCCATGGCACTTATCGTAAGAGTAGGGGTGTTAACCCCGGTGTCTTGGCTAAATTCCCAATCTGGCCCTCAAACCATCATGGTCACCTAATAATCCCCAGTTTACAATTGGCTCATTCATCCCCCTCCTCTCCCCTGTAACTGTGTTCTCAGTCAATTTACCTGGTAAAATAAAGGATAAATAAAAAAATAAAAATAAAAAATCGGACCACGCAGCTGTCATACCGCTCAGGAAGGAGACGAGTTCTGTCTCCTAGAGATTAACATACTTTGGTGCGAAAAGTGCAAGTCAATCCCAGAACAACAGCAAAGGACCTTGTGAACATGCTGGAGGAAACAGGTACAAAAGTATCTATTTCCACAGTAAAACAAGTCCTGTATCAACATAACCTGAAAGGCCACTCAGCAAGGAAGAAGCCACTGCTCCAAGAACACCATAAAAAAGCCAGATTACGGTTTGCAACTGCACATGGGGACAAATATTGTAATTTTTGGAGAAATGTCCTCTGGTCTGATGAAACAAAAATATAACTGTTTAGCCATAATGACCATCGTTATGTTTGGAGGAAAAAGGGGGAGGCTTGCAAGCCGAAGAACACCATCCCAAACGTGAAGCATGGGGGTGGCAGCATCATGTTGTGGGGGTGCTTTGCTGCAGGAGGGACTGGTGCACTTCACAAAATAGATGACATCATGAGGGAGGAAAATTATGTGGATATATTGAAGCAACATCTCAAAACATCAGTCAGGAAGTTAAAGCTCGGTCGCAAATGGGTCTTCCAAATGGACAATGACCCCAAGCATACTTCCAAAGTTGTGGCAAAATGGATTAAGGACAACAAAGTCAAGGTATTGGAGTGGCCATCACAAAGCCCTGACCTCAATCCCATAGAAAATGTGTGGGAAGAACAGAAAAAGCGTGTGCGAGCAAGGAGGCCTACAAACCTGATTCAGTTACACCAGCTCTGTCAGGAGAAATGGGCCAAAATTCACCCAACTTATTGTGGGAAGCTTGTGGACGGCTACCCGAAATGTTTGACCAAGTTAAACAATGTAATGGCAATGCTACCAAATTCGAATTGAGTTTATGTAAACTTCTGACCCACTGGGAATGTGATGAAAGAAAGAAAAGTTGAAATAAATCCTTCTCTCTACTATTATTCTGACATTTCACATTCTTAAAATAAAGTGGTGATCCTAACTGACCTAAAACAGGGGATTTTTACTAGGATTAAATGTCAGGAATTGTGACAAACTTAGTTTAAATGTATTTGGCTAAGGTGTATGTAAAGTTCTGACTTCAACTGTATACCTGCGTTTTCTGTTGGTCTGCTGCCAGTTCATCTTGTCTTGTCAAGTCTTAACAGCGTGTTTTCCCGTTTTCCAATAGTTTCTGACCATTCTGCCTGCCGTGAGCCTGCCGTTCTGTCCCCGATTGACGCTGCATTGGATTACTGACCTCGGCCTGCCCTTGACCTGCTATTTGCCCCTTGCTTTGTACAAACATCTGAAATTCAAAATGTCTGCCTCCTGTGTCTGCATCTGGGTCTTATCCTGAGTCGTGTTAGTACAAACTGTCCGTAACTGACCCAGCTGACTCGGACCAGCTCCCGCAACGCCCGGCTCCTCCCAAGGAGCCACCATTGAAAGACACGATGAGTTACTTCAAAATCTTATGGAAGGATTCCAGATCTTGGAGGAAAGCCATGACCTCAATTTCAATACATTGCCGGAGCAATTCCTTGGATTGTCTATTAGGCAGCCACAACAGTAACCTTCCAGCCTCTTAGTAACCCCGCTATCAGCAGCGCATCTCCCTAGCCCAACCCGGCTTCCTGAGAACCCTGCTTACCTCCTCCGGAACACTACGCTGGAGATTCAGGAACTTGTCGGGCGTTTCTCTCCCAATGCTCCCTCATCTTTGAGCTGCAGCCCTCTTCTCTTCCCTCGGACCTCTTGAAGTTAGCATACCTTATAACGCTAATGTCCAGGAGGGCTCTCGTCTGGGCTACGGCGGTGTGGGAGCAACAATCCACTGTGTGCTTCAGTCTGGAGGAGTTCATGGCAGAGGTAAATAAGGTGTTCGATTATCCATTGTCCAGGAGAGAGGCTGCACAGAAGCTACTCCTACTACGTCAAGACTCCCACAGTAAGGCAGACTTTGTGGTCGATAACCACAAGTTGATCGCCGAGAGTGCCTGGAACCCAGAATCCCTGTTCGACATGTTCCTTCATGGATTATCGGAGGAGGTTAAAGACGAGCTCGCAGCACGAAAGCTGCCCATGGATCTCAACTCTCTCATAGCCTTGACCATATGGATCGATTGGTGGCTACGGGAACATAGGAGGGAGAGGAGAGCTTTTCCCAGTCACACTCTCTCATCCAAAGATCCCCGGCATCTACATAACTGAGAGAATCTGAGGTTACCCGAGTCTCCTGCCTAATGTTTACGCAGACTGAACACCAAGATCTGTCTGCATCGTAGAACTACAGGTCATTATATTTCTACGTGTCCATTAAAAGACCAGGCTCATCAATAGGTACGCTGGTGGGCCATACAGAGAATTTCCAATCTACCATTACTCGTATCCCTCTCTATGCCATCCTTTCTGTGGGGTGACCGGTCCTCTCTGTGTACTCATTGACTCTGGGGCCGGACGAGAGTTTTATGTACACTACGCTGGTGTCGGAGCTGGGAATCCCCTTTCAACCCCTCTCCATTCCCATGAACTTCAGAGCGCTGGATGGGCGCTCTATTGGCAGAGTCACCCACAATATGATTCCTATCAACCTGCGAGTGTCAGGTAACCACAGGATAGTCCATGCAATTTCTGCTCATTGAATCTCCTCAGGTACCCGTAGTTTGGGGGTTTTCATGGCTCCAGAGGCACAATCCCCTTATTGACTGGACTGTTGGTTCAAGGGTTGGGGCCTGCTCTGCCACACTCATTGCCTGAAGTCGGAGCAGCCTGCCCTGGGACATCATTCTGGGGGCTTGGGAAAAGCCTCGGACCTCTCCACCATTCCAGCTGACTACCATGACCTCCAGGAGGTTTTTAACAAGGCCCGTTCCACATCACTTCCTCTGCATCGGCCCTAGAACTGCGTTAACGACCTTCTCCCGGGCACTACACCACATTCGGTGGCGGCTTTAATCCCTGTCTGGTCGGGAGACCAAGGCGATGGAAAGGTACATTGACAACTCCCTGGCTGCAGGGTGTATCCATCCTCCTGCCTCCCCCGCTGGCGCAGGGTTCTTCTTTGTGGAGAAGAAGGACAAAACAATGCACCCGTGTATTGATTACCGGGGCCTGAACACCTGCTCAGTAAATGGATGTAATTATCCTGATTCCTTTTTGAGATTCAGAGAGAGAGCCAAAAGAAGTGAGCGAGGGAGAGCAAGCGAGAGAAACAGAGAGAGAGAACAGAGAACAGAGAACAGAGAAAAGAGAACAGAGAGAGCAAAGAGAACCACAGAGATAACAGAGAACAGAGAGAACAGAGAATGGAGAGAACAGGGGCTGAGTCACTGGCTTACTGGTGCTCTTCCATGCCGTCCTTAGGAGGGGTGCGTCACTTGAGTGGGTTGAGTCACTGACGTGATCTTCCTGTCTGGGTTGGCGCCTCCCCTTGGGTTGTGCCGTGGCGGAGAACTTTGTGGCCTATACTCGGACTTGTCTCAGGATGGTAAGTTGGTGGTTGAAGATTTCCCTCTAGTGGTGTGGAGGCTGTGCTTTGGCAAAGTGGGTGGGATTATATCCTGCCTGTTTGGCCCTGTCCGGGGGTATCATCGGATGGGGCCACAGTGTCTCCTGACCCCTCCTGTCTCAGCCTCCAGTATTTATGCTGCAGTAGTATGTGTCAGGGGGCTAGGGTCAGTCTGTTATATCTGGAGTACTTCTCCTGTCTTATCCGGAGTCCTGTGTGAATTTAAGTATGCTCTCTCTAATTCTCTCTTTCTCTCTTTCTTTCTCCCTCTCGGAGGACCTGAGCCCTAGGACCATGCCTCAGGACTACCTGGCTTGATGACTCCTTGCTGTCCCCAGTCCACCTGGCCGTGCTGCTGCTCCAGTTTTAACTGTTCTGCCTGCGGCTATGGAACCCTGACCTGTTCACCGGACGTGCTACCTGTCCCAGACCTGCTGTTTTCAACTCTCTAGAGACAGCAGGAGCGGTAGAGATACTCTTAATGATCGGCTATGAAAAGCCAACTGACATTTACTCCTGAGGTGCTGACTTGTTGCACCCTCGACAACTACTGTGATTATTATTATTAGACCATGCTGGTCATTTATGAACATTTGAACATCTTGGCCATGTTCTGTTATAATCTCCACCTGGCACAGCCAGAAGAGGACTGGCCACCCCTCATAGCCTGGTTCCTCTCTAGGTTTCTTCCTAGGTTTTGGCCTTTCTAGGGAGTTTTTCCTAGCCACCGTGCTTCTACACCTGCATTGTTTGCTGTTTGGGGTTTTAGGCTGAGTTTCTGTACAGCACTTTGAGATATCAGCTGATGTAAGAAGGGCTATATAAATACATTTGATTTGATTTGAACAGATAGAACAGAGAACGGAGAGACCACAGAGAACAGAGAGAACAGAGAGAATGGCGAGAGCGGAGAGAACAGAGAGAACAGATAGAACCAAAGAGAGGGATGGAGATAATGATAGTGGATGAGGTGATGAAGGTTAACTAGTTGTGATGGAGAGGCACATGTGTTGTAGGCAGATGTTACCTTTTCAACCAACAGACAGTAACAACTTTCCTCGCCCATCTAAAGTCTGTAATCTGTGTAATCTGTGAGAGTGCAAACAAAAGGTTTCTGATCCTCCGGTTCTGAACATTCTGTTTGAATTGGAGTCTTTATGCCTCACAAATGTAAGAAGTGTTCTCCATTCATTTCTGACATAGAGAGCGCTGTAACGTCTTCCCTTTTGTACATTTCACATTTCCTGTGGAAGGGAAATGGTGTGGGAGATGAAAGTCTGGCAAAGAAATAAGTATTGATGAAGGGATAAACATCCCACTTCTAAATGGTTCAGCGACAAGGGAGCTGAAAGGTGTTAAATTCCAAATGATAGGATCTGAATGGCAACGGTTTAGTAATCTAAAGATAAATCAAAGTATTCTGAAGATAAATTCACCTTTTGTACATTTCACATTTCCTGTGGAAGGGAAAGAGTGTGGGAGATGAAAGGGACCATCGTCTGTATTGATGAAGGGGGGAAAAACTGTGGGGCGGACTGGAACAAGGATTCGGCCCTGGCATTTTATCCACATCAGCCTTACAACCTGTACTGTTTGTCTGTCTCAGCATCTTCTCTGCTGTCACTCTGTGCCAGTGTTCATTATGTCAACATAAATAGTGACTACAATATTCGTCAAACACCTATTTTTCAGTGGCAATTGACAAGACTATAACTGACTAAATAGACCCAGAAAAAACTAGAACTAAATGGAAATTATTTTTCATTTCAGGTGACTAAAACGAGATGAAATGATCTCTATGATTAAAATCTGAGTACTAAGTGGACTGGACACAAGTTTTTGGAGAGATTGAGAGCTTTTCAGAGAAAAGCTTAATTAATATTAGCAGCAGGTATGCACAACGCAGTTCTGTCCAGCAGTGGGAAGGACACGCAACACCTGAAACACACAGCCTAGCCTACTTCAGCTTGTGAGCTGCACAGATGCAAGCGCTGAGTGTTGGCAGACAGGCTCCGGATCAGACTCCGATTATACACATCGCGCAGGTGACTCTCTTGCTTTCCCATCTCCACCAGCCTTCTAGTTAGATACCCTTTGGCTGGTCAAGAAACACAAGATCCTTTATTTTTATTTTTTTCCTGCATTCAGCATGACGCAACGTTTTGGAACGTTCAGATAGAAATATGGTATGTAGAACAAACATGCCTCTCTGACATGTAGAATAAAGATTAACGTCAGCTTTATTGACAGAATTTCTATCTGCGAATGAACGTGGCCCTGGTGACATTCCCAGTAGCATATATGTAAACATTTGGTGCCACAGAAAGAAAGGAAAATGTGTAGAAAACAATTGATTCACTAAATCCCTCTTGCCACTGCACTACACTGAATGTACAAAACATTAGGAACACCTGCTCTTTCCTTGACATAGACTGACCAGGTGAATCCAGCCGAAAGCTATAATCCCTTATTTGTGGCACCTGTTAAATCCACTTCAAATCAGTGTAGATGAAGGGGAGAAGACCAGTTAAAGAATCATTTATAAGCCTTGAGACAGTTGAGACATGGATTGTGTATGTGTGCCGTTCAGAGGGTGAATTGGCAAGACAAAAGATTTAAGTGCCTTTGAACAGGGTATGGTAGTAGGTGCCAGGCGCACCGGTTTGACTGTGTCAAGAACTGCAACGCTTCTGGGTTTTTCACGCTCAACAGTTTCCCGTGTGTATCAAGAATGGTCCACCACCCAAAGGACATCCAGCCAACTTGACACAACTGTGGGAAGCATTGGAGTCGACATGGGCCAGCATCCCTGTGGAACGCTTTCGACACCTTGTAGCGTCCATGCCTCGACGAATTGAGGCTGTTCTGAGGGCAAAGGGGAGATTAACTCAATATTTAACTCTGAGTACTAAGTGGACTGGACAAGAGTTGTTGGAGAGATTGAGAGCGTTTCAGTGATAAGCTTAATTAAATATGAATTAAATATATTATTAAATATTTTGTACAAAATTAACAGTGCTCTGTGCTTCCTCTTGATCTCTGTCTGCCTGCATGCCTGTCTGCTTGTATCTCTGTCTGTCTGTCTGACTGACTGCCTGTATGCCTGTCTGTCGGTCTGCCTGTCTGCCTGTCTGCTTAAGTCTTACACGTTATAGAGCTCGCCAGCTTGTAGTCCTAAAAAACCTCTGGTTCGTTCAGCCATTCCTATGGGGGAAATGAATGGGGAAGAATGGGGTTTTGGGATAAATGCTGAAAATAAGGTCTGAGATGAACACAGGTTTAGAAGATCTCATAGGTTTTGTTCTATGAGATAATATGGTCACACTTAATTTAGATAGTCCGGATTTTCCATTAGTAGATGCTCTACAGATGGTTTTACTATAAACAAACTATGTGTTGATAAACAACTGCTTGCTAAGGTTACGGTTACTGTTAGGGTTAGGGTTAGAATAAAGGTTAAGGGTTAGGTTTAGAATAGAGGTTAAGGGTTAGGGTTAGGTTTAGAATAAAGGTTAAGGGTTAGGGCTAGCGTTAGGTATGGGTTAAGTTCATGGTTAGGATAAGGGTTAGGGTTAGGGTTAGGTTTAGAATAAAGGGTAAGGGTTAGGGTTAGAATAAAGGTTAAGGGTTAGGTTTAGGTTAGAATAAAGGTTAAGGGTTAGGGTTAGGGTTAGGGTTAGAATAAAGGGTAAGGGTTAGGGTTAGGTTTAGAATAAACGTTAAGGGTTAGGGTTAGAATAAAGGTTAAGGGTTAGGGTTAGGTTAGAATAAAGGTTAAGGGTTAGGGTTAGAATAAAGGGTAAGGGTTAGGTTTAGGTTAGAATAAAGGTTAAGGGTTAAGGTTAGGGCTGGAGCAAGCGTTAGGGTTAGTCGATAGTTAGTTGAAACGTTACTGATAGTCTGGCCTTTATGAATTATGAAGCCTTTATGTGCTTGTTTTGATTACATAAATGCTTCAAAATTCACAAAAAAAATGACATTAGCTGATGAAGATTATCTCATCGAACAAAACGTATAAGATATCCTCTGTTTTACCACAGACAGTATTTTCGGCGTTTATCCCAAAACCCTGCACAAAAACTGTGGTGGAAAAAGTACGATACTGAGTAAAAATAACGAAACCTTCATAAAAAATGACTTGACTAAAAGTGAAAGTCACCCAGTAAAATACTACTTGAGTAAAAGTCTAAAAGTATTTGGTTTTAAATCTACTATCTAAGTAGAGTATAAGTATCAGAAGTAAAAGTATGAATCATTTCAAATTCCTTATATTAAACAAACCAGACGGCACAATTTTCTTGTTAATAAAATGTACAGTTAGCCAGGGGGCACACTCCAACCCTCACACATAATTTGCAAGCAAAGCTTAATTTGTGTTGAGGCAGTCTGCCAGATCAGAGGCAGTAGAGATGACCAGGCATGTTCTCTTGATAAGCACGTGAAATTGACTATTTTTCTGTTCTGCTAAGCATTCAAAATGTAACAAGTACTTTTGGGTGTCAGGTAATGTATGTATGGAGCAAAAAATACATTATTTTCTTTACGAATGTAGTTAAGTAAAAGTAAATGATGTCCAAAATATAAATAGTAAAGTAAAGTACAGATACCTCCAAAAACGAAGTAGTACTTTAAAGTATTTTTACTTAAGTACTTTACATCAGTGCAAAAAAAACATTAATTTCCCCATAGGCTTTAGCCAACAAGCCACGGCGGAGTTAGTGGCTATAAAAAGACGCCATTACTGTTGCTCTCTATAAAAGCCAAGCTAACGACTTAGGCTATATTGCAAATTAGTACTTGTCACACGTGTTCCCCTGAATCATCACCCACCCTAAGTGTTCATTACTATTACAGGGCTCCAGACTAACATGTCCCCCTGAATCATCACCTACCCTAAGTGTTCATTACTATTACCGGGCTCCAGACTAACATGTTCCCCTGAATCATCACCTACCCTAAGTGTTCGTTACTATTACCGGGCTCCAGAGTAACATGTTCCCCTGAATCATCACCTACCCTAAGTGTTCATTACTATTACCGGGCTCCAGAGTAACATGTTCCCCTGAATCATCACCCACCCTAAGTGTTCATTACTATTACCGGGCTCCAGAGTAACATGTTCCCCTGAATCATCACCTACCCTAAGTGTTCATTACTATTACAGGGCTCCAGACTAACATTTCCCCCTGGTGTCACTACTGCCACTAGCTTTTACAGTTGGAGGCATCAGCCTATGATTTGGTTGGACCCAAATCATGAGTAATCATCTTATGAATGAATTCACAGTGCTTTATTAAGAAGCATAATACTACAGACCACTGAGCTATGCAATAAATACTGTACGGATTTTCATTTAATACATCCAAGCAGGAATGCACGATTCAAGATAGTTTGATGTGCAAACTAATCCAGTGATTGTCATGCATTTTGGGTTGACAATTAGACTATAGTTGGTATATTTTACTGTTAAAATTACTGTCAACTTTTTTTTTTGGAATAGAGATGAATTAAATCCATCTTCACGTGCAACAAACATCTGTCATGGATTCACCTGTACTGCTGCTCATTCCCTGCACCAGCTCCAGGGGTCTACGTCACCGGCATTTAGGTATCACTGAACTGGATTCATCACCGCCATCTGTCTTGTCTCATTACGCACACCCGGATCCCATTCCCCCTGATTAGTATGTAATATACAGTTGAAGTCGGAAGTTTACATACACCTTAGCCAAATACATTTCAACTCAGTTTGTCACAATTCCTGACATTTAATCATAGAACAAAATTCCCTGTCTTAGGTCAGTTAGGATCACCACTTTATTTTATGGATGTGAAATGGCAGAATAATAGTAGAGAGAATGATTTATTTCAGCTTTTATTTATTTCATCACATTCCCAGTGGGTCAGAAGTTTACATACACTCAATTAGTATTTGGTAGCGTTGCCTTTAAATTGTTTAACTTGGTCAAACGGTAGCCTTCCACAAGCTTCCCACAATAAGTTGGGTGAATTTTGGCCCATTCCCCCTGACAGAGCTGGTGTAACTGAGTCAGGTTTGTAGGCCTCCTTGCTCGCACACGCTTTTTCAGTTCTGCCCACAAATTTTCTATAGGATTGAGGTCAGGGCTTTGTGATGGCCACTCCAATACCTTGACTTGGTTGACCTTAAGCCATTTTGCCACAACTTTGGAAGTATGCTTGGGGTCATTGTTCATTTGGAAGACCCATTTGCGACCTAGCTTTCACTTCCTGACTTCAGATGTTGCTTCAAAATATCCACATCATTTTCCTTTCTCATGATGCCATCTATTTTGTGAAGTGCACCAGTCGCTCCTGCAGCAAAGCACCCCCACAACATGATGCTGCCACCCCCGTGCTTCACGGTTGGGATGGTGTTCTTCGGCTTGCAAACATCCCCCTTTTTCTTCCAAACATAACGATGGTCATTTTGGCTAAACAGTTATATTTTTGTTTCATCAGATAAGAGGACAGTTTTGCAGTTGCAAACCGTAGTCTGGCTTTTTAATGGTGTTCATGGAGCAGTGGCTTCTTCCTTGCTGAGCGGCCTTTCAGGATATGTCGATATAGGACTCGTTTTACTGTGGAAATAGATACTTTTGTACCTGTTTCCTCCAGCATCTTCACAAGTTTCTTTGCTGTTGTTCTGGGATTGATTTGCACTTTTCACACCAAAGTACGTTCATCTCTAGGAGACAGAACACGTCTTCTTCCTGAGCGGTATGATAGCTGCGTGGTCCCATGGTGTTTATACTTGCGTACAATTGTTTGTACAGATGAACGTGGTACCTTTGGAAATTGCTCCCAAGGATGAACCAGACTTGTGGAGGTCTAAAAACATTTTTCTGAGGTCTTGGCTGATATCTTTAGATTTTCCCATGATGTCAAGCAAAGAGGCACTGAGTTTGAAGGTAGGCCTTGAAATACATCCACAGGTACACCTCCAATTGACTCAAATGATGTCAATTAGCCTATCAAAAGCATCTAAAGCCATGACATCATTGTCTGGAATTTTCCAAGATGTTTAAAGGCACAGTCAACTTATTGTATATAAACTTGTGACCCACTGGAATTGTGATACAGTGAATTATAAGTGAAATAATCTGTCTGTAAACAATTGTTGGAAAAATGACGTATGTCATGCACAAAGTAGCCTGGGGACTGAACCAAAGGGAGTGACAGATATATGGGAGGTGATCATAGATGTGATGGAGTCCAGGTGAGTCCCCCATGAGGCGCAGGTGCGCGTAACAATGTTGGCAGGTGCGCGTATGTCATGCCCTGGCCTTAGTATTCTTTGTTTTCTTTATTATTTTAGTTAGGTCAGGGTGTGACATGGGGAATGTTTGTGTTTTGTTGGTTTTGGGTGTTTCTATGGTAAAGGGGTTGTTGGGTGTAGTAGATGGGTTTGTGGTGAGTAGTTGTCTATGTGATACGTTTGTAGCCAGTGTGTGCACATCGTTGTTTAGCTTCACGATCGTTTTCTTGTTTTGTTTAGTGTTAAGTGTTTTTGTTTCGTTTGCCTTCTTCGTTAAATAAAAAGGAGATGGCTTATTTTCCTAAAGCTGCGTTTTGGTCCGTCAATCCACCACACGATCGTGACAGAACTACTCACCATTACAGGACCAAGCGGCATGGAAAGCGGCAACAGGACCCACCTACACAGGATTCGTGGACATGGGAGGAGATACTGGATGGTAAGGGGCCGTGGGCACAACCGGGAGAATATCGCCTTCCTCGTGAAGAGCTGGAGGCAGCCAAAGCCGAGAGGAGGCGATATGAGGAGGCAGCACGGAGACAAGGCTGGAAGCCCGTGAGTACAACCCAAAAATTTCTTGGGGGGGGCCTTAAAGGGAGTGTGGCGAAGTCAGGTAGGAAACCTGCGCCTACTCCCTGTACTTACCGTGGAGAGCGAGAGTACGGGCAGACACCGTGTTACGCAGTAGAGCGCACGGTGTCTCCTGTACGCGTGCATAGCCCGGTTCGGTACATTTCAGCTCCACGTATCGGCCGGGCTAGACTGAGCGTTGAGCCGTATGTCATGAAGCCGGCCCAACGCATCTGGTCACCAGTGCGTCTCCTCGGGCCGGCGTACATGGCACCAGCCTTACGCATGGTGTCCCCGGTTCGCCTACATAGGCCGGTGCGGGTTATTCCACCTCCCCGCACTGGTCAGGCGACGGGGAGCATACAACCAGGTAAGGTTGGGCAGGCTCGGCGTTCAAGGGAGCCAGTACGCCTGCACGGTCCGGTATTTCCGGCGCCACCTCCCCGCCCCAACCCAGTACCACCAGTGCCTCCTCCACGCACTAGCTATATGGTGCGTGTCTCCAGCCCTTTACCACCAGTGCCTAAACCACGCACCAAGCCTCCTGTGTGTCCCCAGAGTCCTGTGCGTCCTGTTGCTGCTCCCCGCACTAGCCCTGAGATGCGTGTCCCCAGCCCGGTGCCACCAGTCCCGGCACCACGCACCAGGCCTACAGTGCGCCTCAGCCGGCAGGAGTCTGCCGTCTGCACAGCGATGCATGAACTGCCCGTCTGCCAAGCGCCATCTGAGCCATCCGTCTCCCCAGCGCCATCTGAGCCATCCGTCTCCCCAGCGCCGTCTGAGCCATCCGTCTGCCATGAGCCTGCAAAGCCGCCCGTCTGCCATGAGCCTGCAAAGCCGCCCGTCTGCCATGAGCCTACAGAGCCGTCCGCCAGACAGGAGCCGCTAGAGCCGTCCGCCAGACAGGAGCCGCTAGAGCCGCCCGCCAGACAGGATCTGCCAGAGCCGCCAACCAGACAGGATCTGCCAGAGCCGCCAACCAGACAGGATCTGCCAGAGCCGCTAACTAGCCATGAGCAGCCAGATCCGTCAGCCAGCCATTAGAAGCCAGATCCGTCAGCCAGCCATGAGCAGCCAGATCCGTCAGCCAGCCATGAGCAGCCAGATCCGTCAGCCAGCCATGAGCAGCCAGATCCGTCAGCCAGCCATGAGCAGCCAGATCCGTCAGCTAGCCATGAGCAGCCAGATCCGTCAGCTAGCCATGAGCAGCCAGATCCGTCAGCTAGCCATGAGCAGCCAGATCCGTCAGCTAGCCATGAGCAGCCAGATCCGTCAGCTAGCCATGAGCAGCCAGATCCGTCAGCTAGCCATGAGCAGCCAGATCCGTCAGCTAGCCATGAGCAGCCAGATCCGTCAGCTAGCCATGAGCAGCTAGATCCGTCAGCCAGCCATGAGCAACCAGATCCGTCAGCCAGCCATGGGCCGTCCCTCAGTCCGGAGCTGCAGTCCCTCAGTCCGGAGCTGCCCCTTGTCCCGGTGCTGCCCCTTGTCCCGGTACTGCCCCTTGTCCCGGTGCTGCCCCTTGTCCCGGTGCTGCCCCTTATCCCGGTGCTGCCCCTTATCCCGGTGCTGCCCCTTATCCCGGTGCTGCCCCTTATCCTGGTGCTGTCCCTTACACTGGTACTGCCCCTTAGTTCGGAGCTGCCCCTGACCCTGGTACTGCCCCTTACCCTGGTACTGCCCCTTAGTCCGGAGCTGCCCCTTAGTCCGGAACTTCCCCTTAATGCAGTGTGGTTAATGTGGAGGGGGGTTTTTTGGAGGAAGCTAAGGAGGCGGTTAGGGACTGTGGTGACGTGGGGACCACGACCAGAGCCGGAGCCGCCACCGTGGATGGAAGCCCACCCAGACCCTCCCCTAGACTGGTTAATGGTGCGCCCGGAGTTCGCACCTTAAGGGGGGGGTTATGTCATGCCCTGGCCTTAGTATTCTTTGTTTTCTTTATTATTTTAGTTAGGTCAGGGTGTGACATGGGGAATGTTTGTGTTTTGTTGGTTTTGGGTGTTTCTATGGTAAAGGGGTTGTTGGGTGTAGTAGATGGGTTTGTGGTGAGTAGTTGTCTATGTGATACGTTTGTAGCCAGTGTGTGCACATCGTTGTTTAGCTTCACGATCGTTTTCTTGTTTTGTTTAGTGTTAAGTGTTTTTGTTTCGTTTGCCTTCTTCGTTAAATAAAAAGGAGATGGCTTATTTTCCTAAAGCTGCGTTTTGGTCCGTCAATCCACCACACGATCGTGACAGAACTACTCACCATTACAGGACCAAGCGGCATGGAAAGCGGCAACAGGACCCACCTACACAGGATTCGTGGACATGGGAGGAGATACTGGATGGTAAGGGGCCGTGGGCACAACCGGGAGAATATCGCCTTCCTCGTGAAGAGCTGGAGGCAGCCAAAGCCGAGAGGAGGCGATATGAGGAGGCAGCACGGAGACAAGGCTGGAAGCCCGTGAGTACAACCCAAAAATTTCTTGGGGGGGGCCTTAAAGGGAGTGTGGCGAAGTCAGGTAGGAAACCTGCGCCTACTCCCTGTACTTACCGTGGAGAGCGAGAGTACGGGCAGACACCGTGTTACGCAGTAGAGCGCACGGTGTCTCCTGTACGCGTGCATAGCCCGGTTCGGTACATTTCAGCTCCACGTATCGGCCGGGCTAGACTGAGCGTTGAGCCGTATGTCATGAAGCCGGCCCAACGCATCTGGTCACCAGTGCGTCTCCTCGGGCCGGCGTACATGGCACCAGCCTTACGCATGGTGTCCCCGGTTCGCCTACATAGGCCGGTGCGGGTTATTCCACCTCCCCGCACTGGTCAGGCGACGGGGAGCATACAACCAGGTAAGGTTGGGCAGGCTCGGCGTTCAAGGGAGCCAGTACGCCTGCACGGTCCGGTATTTCCGGCGCCACCTCCCCGCCCCAACCCAGTACCACCAGTGCCTCCTCCACGCACTAGCTATATGGTGCGTGTCTCCAGCCCTTTACCACCAGTGCCTAAACCACGCACCAAGCCTCCTGTGTGTCCCCAGAGTCCTGTGCGTCCTGTTGCTGCTCCCCGCACTAGCCCTGAGATGCGTGTCCCCAGCCCGGTGCCACCAGTCCCGGCACCACGCACCAGGCCTACAGTGCGCCTCAGCCGGCAGGAGTCTGCCGTCTGCACAGCGATGCATGAACTGCCCGTCTGCCAAGCGCCATCTGAGCCATCCGTCTCCCCAGCGCCATCTGAGCCATCCGTCTCCCCAGCGCCGTCTGAGCCATCCGTCTGCCATGAGCCTGCAAAGCCGCCCGTCTGCCATGAGCCTGCAAAGCCGCCCGTCTGCCATGAGCCTACAGAGCCGTCCGCCAGACAGGAGCCGCTAGAGCCGTCCGCCAGACAGGAGCCGCTAGAGCCGCCCGCCAGACAGGATCTGCCAGAGCCGCCAACCAGACAGGATCTGCCAGAGCCGCCAACCAGACAGGATCTGCCAGAGCCGCTAACTAGCCATGAGCAGCCAGATCCGTCAGCCAGCCATTAGAAGCCAGATCCGTCAGCCAGCCATGAGCAGCCAGATCCGTCAGCCAGCCATGAGCAGCCAGATCCGTCAGCCAGCCATGAGCAGCCAGATCCGTCAGCCAGCCATGAGCAGCCAGATCCGTCAGCTAGCCATGAGCAGCCAGATCCGTCAGCTAGCCATGAGCAGCCAGATCCGTCAGCTAGCCATGAGCAGCCAGATCCGTCAGCTAGCCATGAGCAGCCAGATCCGTCAGCTAGCCATGAGCAGCCAGATCCGTCAGCTAGCCATGAGCAGCCAGATCCGTCAGCTAGCCATGAGCAGCCAGATCCGTCAGCTAGCCATGAGCAGCTAGATCCGTCAGCCAGCCATGAGCAACCAGATCCGTCAGCCAGCCATGGGCCGTCCCTCAGTCCGGAGCTGCAGTCCCTCAGTCCGGAGCTGCCCCTTGTCCCGGTGCTGCCCCTTGTCCCGGTACTGCCCCTTGTCCCGGTGCTGCTCCTTGTCCCGGTGCTGCCCCTTATCCCGGTGCTGCCCCTTATCCCGGTGCTGCCCCTTATCCCGGTGCTGCCCCTTATCCTGGTGCTGTCCCTTACACTGGTACTGCCCCTTAGTTCGGAGCTGCCCCTGACCCTGGTACTGCCCCTTACCCTGGTACTGCCCCTTAGTCCGGAGCTGCCCCTTAGTCCGGAACTTCCCCTTAATGCAGTGTGGTTAATGTGGAGGGGGGTTTTTTGGAGGAAGCTAAGGAGGCGGTTAGGGACTGTGGTGACGTGGGGACCACGACCAGAGCCGGAGCCGCCACCGTGGATGGAAGCCCACCCAGACCCTCCCCTAGACTGGTTAATGGTGCGCCCGGAGTTCGCACCTTAAGGGGGGGGTTATGTCATGCCCTGGCCTTAGTATTCTTTGTTTTCTTTATTATTTTAGTTAGGTCAGGGTGTGACATGGGGAATGTTTGTGTTTTGTTGGTTTTGGGTGTTTCTATGGTAAAGGGGTTGTTGGGTGTAGTAGATGGGTTTGTGGTGAGTAGTTGTCTATGTGATACGTTTGTAGCCAGTGTGTGCACATCGTTGTTTAGCTTCACGATCGTTTTCTTGTTTTGTTTAGTGTTAAGTGTTTTTGTTTCGTTTGCCTTCTTCGTTAAATAAAAAGGAGATGGCTTATTTTCCTAAAGCTGCGTTTTGGTCCGTCAATCCACCACACGATCGTGACAGCGTAATAATAAGTAAACTGGCGACAACGAGCGCCAGAGAAGGGGAGCAGGAGGAGACATGACACATGGACTCGCTCTGTGTGCAATAATAGTGTTTAACATTATTTTATAAATGACTACCTCATGTGTTAATTCAAATTAAATTCAAATTACATTACAATTAAATCCATTTTAATCCCACTTTGTAACACAACAAGATGTGGGAAAAAGGGGTGTGAATACTTTCTGAATGCACTGTATGCTTACAATCATAAGGCGTTCCCAAAAGATATGTTACTACTCTGGCCAGTCTAAATCAAGATATGTTACTACACTGGCCATCCTAAATCAAGATATGTTACTACTCTGGCCAGTCTAAATCAAGATATGTTACTACTCTGGCCAGTCTAAATCAAGATATGTTACTACGATGGCCAGTCTAAATCAAGATATGTTACTACTCTGGCCAGTCTAAATCAAGATATGTTACTACTCTGGCCAGTCTAAATCAAGATATGTTACTACACTGGCCAGTCTAAATCAAGATATGTTACTACTCTGGCCAGTCTAAATCAAGATATGTTACTACGATGGCCAGTCTAAATCAAGATATGTTACTACTCTGGCCAGTCTAAATCAAGATATGTTACTACTCTGGCCAGTCTAAATCAAGATATGTTACTACTCTGGCCAGTCTAAATCAAGATATGTTACTACTCTGGCCAGTCTAAATCAAGATATGTTACTACTCTGGCCAGTCTAAATCAAGATATGTTACTACTCTGGCCAGTCTAAATCATCCCGTGTGGCTCAGTTGGTAGAGCATGGCGCTTGCAACGCCAGGGTTGTGGGTTCATTCCCCACGGGGGGACCAGGATGAATATGTATGAACTTTCCAATTTGTAAGTCACTCTGGATAAGAGCGTCTGCTAAATGACTTAAATGTAAAAATGTAAAAATCAAGGCCACGTGAGGCCTATCCATTGTGTGCTTGTTGGAGTTTCAGGCTGGGTATCTGTTAAACACTTTGTGAAAACTGCTGACAAAGAGATTTATTTAAAAAATGATATATGTGATTGATTGATTGATTGATAAACCACTCTGTTTCTTCGTGTTTCTCTGGACCTCACTTTTGGGAAAGCAACATCTTCAGAGCTATGATAATTATACAGTAAGCTCACTATGGATCACCTCTGTAACTAAATTAATATTATCTGTCAAATCATTAGCTCTCTCACACTACTACATATGCAGTAATCAGTACTTTTACATTTTCTGCCTCAGGTGCAACTGGACCATATTAGCTGTTGGAGACCATGGTGGAATATATGTAAAAGCCAAGGACACACACAGTGGCACAGCGCTACGCACTCAGGAGGGATGGTGTACCACCCAGCCCAGTATTAAGAAACCAAGCCTGGCATGATCGAAGGTACTAACACAGGATTAGGCCAGTAGCCTGTGTTTGCTTTATGTTCTGAACTGCTGGTCTTATGTGTGTCCTTCTGGCTGAGACACAACTCTCTGAGAGAAGCTGGAGTCAGGTACACTAGCTCACAGAGTCCTTGAGGAGCAACAGTGTACTTCCCTGGTACTGTAGGGGGAAGCAGGAAGTGCCACGGAGAGACAGGCAGTGTGTTGCACAGATAAGAGATGACAGGACTGAACCAGGGCCCAGCTAGCCCAGCTAGCTACATTTCAGTTCACCCCACCGACAACGTAAGGCCTTGAAGAGATAGAGGAAGAAACGGTGTCCCCACACAGCGTAAGGCCTTGAAGAGACAAAGGAAGAAACGGTGTCCCCACACAGCGTAAGTCATTGAAGAGACAGAGGAAGAAACGGTGTCCCCACACAGCGCAAGGCCTTGAAGAGACAGAGGAAGAAACGGTGTCCCCACACAGCGTAAGGCCTTGAAGAGACAGAGGAAGAAACGGTGTCCCCACACAGCGTAAGGCCTTGAAGAGACAGAGGAAGAAACGGTGTCCCCACACAGCGTAAGGCCTTGAAGAGACAGAGGAAGAAACGGTGTCCCCACACAGCGTAAGGCCTGTCACTCCGGTTACCTTGTTGTGACGACTGCTGTTAACACCTAAGCAAACCAACACTGTGTCTTCAGACCATCGGGCTCTGGGCTGACTCACTGCACGCTATATCCTTATCGGAAACATCTGGGAAGGAGGTTTAGGATATGTTTCTTTAGATATTCTTTGACTTAACAGTTCATAGGCTATTATGTGAAAGTGTGTTGTGCAATTCCGGCATTTGCTGTGACGTTTTATCATAGCTGGTTTGGATGTTGAAGGGAGTGGAATAATGTTTTGATGCATGTGACATTACAACCCGGGACCATAAAATATTGTTCTATTACCTCATTACAACCCGGGACCATAAAATATTGTTCTACTACCTCAATACAACCCGGGACCATAAAATATTGTTCTATTACCTCATTACAACCCGGGACCATAACATACTGTTCTATTACCTCATTACAACCCGGGACCATAAAATACTGTTCTATTACCTCATTACAACCCGGGACCATAAAATATTGTTCTACTACCTCAATACAACCCGGGACCATAAAATACTATTCTATTACCTCATTACAACCCGGGACCATAACATACTATTCCATTACCTCATTACAACCCGGGACCATAAAATACTATTATATTACCTCATTACAACCCGGGACCATAAAATACTATTATATTACCTCACTACAACCCGGGACCATAAAATACTGTTCTATTACCTCATTACAACCCGGGACCATAACATACTGTTCTATTACCTCATTACAACCCGGGACCATAAAATACTGTTCTATTACCTCATTACAACCCGGGACCATAAAATATTGTTCTACTACCTCAATACAACCCGGGACCATAAAATACTATTCTATTACCTCATTACAACCCGGGACCATAACATACTATTCTATTACCTCATTACAACCCGGGACCATAAAATACTATTATATTACCTCATTACAACCCGGGACCATAAAATACTATTATATTACCTCACTACAACCCGGGACCATAAAATACTGTTCTATTACCTCTTTACAACCCGGGACCATAAAATATTGTTCTATTACCTCATTACAACCCGGAACCATAAAATACTGTTCTATTACCTCATTACAATCCAGAATCATAAAAGGCTGTTCTATTACCTCATTACAACCCGGAACCATAAATGGCTGTTCTAACCATAAAAGGCTGTCCCGGGTTGTCTCATTACAACCCGGGACCATAAAATACTGTTCTATTACCTCAACTACTACATCCCAAAGTGATTGTGAGCCCTGTCATGCTTCACTGTATTGTCTCTGAAAGATTTGTTTCTATATCAAGACAGAGGGCTGCTGTACCTCAGAGAGTATTCTGACCTTTTCCAACTTAAGGAAAATATTAGGAGAGAGAGAGGGGGAGGGGGAGAGAGAGGGAGAGGGAGAGAGAATATTTGTGACCTGTTGCCACATGAAAAGGGCAACCAGTGAAGTACAAACACCATTGTAAATAAAACCCACATTTATTTATTTCCCCTTTCGTACTTTAACTATTTGCACATCGTTACAACACTGTATATAGACAAAATATGACATTTGAAATATCTTTATTCTTTTGAAACTCCTGTGAGTGTAACATTTACTGTTCATTTGTATTGTTTATTTCACTTTTGTTTATTATCTACTTCACTTGCTTTGGCAATGTTAACATGTTTCCCAATGAAGCCCTTGATTTGAATTGAATTGAACTGAATTGAATTAAATTGATTTGAATTGAATTGAACTGAACTGAACTGAATTGAAATGAATTGATTTGAATTGAACTGAACTCAACTGAACTGAATTGAATTGAACTGAACTGAATTGAATTGAATTGAATTTATTTGAATTGAGCTGAACTGAACTGAATTGAATTGATTTGAATTGAGAGAAATAGAGAGACACCCTCCTGGTCACAACAGCTCCACCAGAACGAGTCTCATTCATCACATCTAATATACTGTTCTCTGTTTGTTTGAAAAGTAATGTTACTGTAGACAGTCACTTTAAACAGAAGGTACACTTAAGAATGGTGTTGGCCTGATTCAGAGATGTGCGAAGAAACAACCAAAGGTGTGAGGGTAGCACCAGGTTCAGAGACGAAAGAGGAAGATTACAAGCTTTCTCTGAGTCACTATCAAATCAACCATGTAACTGGCAACGTGTTTTTTTACAGTGATGTTTTCATTATTTTCACTTGTTTTAAAGTTTCTAGCTTTTTTAAAGCCGATTTTAATTTGTACTGTTCTCCTTTTTGACTGCTTGTTCCTGGTCTTCTTTATCTCTGTGGGAAAGCTTTCAAATCAATGACAAAGTGGTCAACTCTTTTTCTTCAACCTGTCATCCCAATACACAAACAGAGTAGGCCACAAAAAACACCCCGAGAGATAGAGAAAGAGGTTCACATCCTAGTTACAGACACAACAATACAGCAAAAACAAAAAGCCTCTAGCTATCTCAAACACAGGCACGTGTATATATACATGCGGGCAATCACACATACAAAACACACAGGTCTATACAGACACCGACACCGACATAGACCTAGACACCGACAGACACCGACACAAACACAGACATCGACCTAGACACAGACGCAGACATAGACCTAGACACCGACAGACACCGACACAAACACAGACATCGACCTAGACGCAGACGCAGACGCAGACATAGACCTAGACACCGACACAAACACAGACATCGACCTAGACGCAGACGCAGACAGCTCAAAATGGAATAAAAAGCAATAACAAAGCTTTTGAGAGGACATGCCAAATCTGTCAGTGCCAGTAGCAGACAGACGTGAGGTTCTCTGAAGATCAACAGCCACCAAGACACCTGAGAACAATGAACTTATACCGGGCTTAAGCATTTGACATTAAAAGAAAGAGGAGAAGAGTTGGTGTCCGGAAGAAGAGAGAGAGTGATTCTCCTCCGGGAGGTTGGGCATGTCACCGAGTTCCACGTCATTACCCCTTTATTTCCTACACCAATGTCTCTTGCAAGTCTTCAAATCAAAATCAAATACAATTGTATTTGTCCCATACACGTGTTTAGCAAATGTTATTGCGGATGTAGCGAAATGCTTGTGTTTCTAGCTCCAACACTGCAGTAATATCCAACAATTCACAACAATACACACAATACACACAACCTAAAAGATTAATAATGGAATTAAGGAATATATATGCAATGTCAAAGTGGCATAGACTAAATACAGCAGAATAGAATACAGTACATACATATGAGATGAGTAAAGCAAAAAATATGTAAACGTCACCTTCTTCACCACACCGTCTGTGTGGGTAGACCATTTCAGATCGTCGGTGATGTGTACGCAGAGGAATTTGAAGCTTTCCACCTTCTCCACTGCTGTTTCCTGAAGTCCACGACCAGCTCCTTTGTTTTGTCGACATTGAGGGAGAGGTTATTTTCCTGGCAGCACCCTCCCAGGGACCTCACCTCCTCCCTGTAGGCTGTCTCGTTGGTAATCAAGCCTACTACTGTTGTGTCGTCTGCAAACTTGATGATTGAGTTGGAGGCGTGCGTGGCCACGCAGTCACGAGTGAACAGGGAGTACTAGAGGGGGCTGAGCACACACCCTTGTGGGGCCCCTGTGTTGAGGATCAGCGAAGTGGAGATGTTGTTTCCTACCTTCCCCACCTGCGAGCGGCCCGTCAGGAAGTCCAGGACCCAGTTGCACAGGGCGGGATTCAGACCCAGGGTCTCGAGCTTAATGATGAACTTGGAGGGTACTATGGTGTTGAATGCTGAGCTGTAGTCAATGAACAACATTCTAACTTAGGTGTTCCTCTTGTCCAGATGCGATAGGGAAGTGTGCAGTGTGATGGTGATTGCATCGAATGGGGCGCTATGCAAATTGAAGTGGATCTAGGGTAACAGGTAAGGTGGAGGTGATATGATCCTTGACTAGCCTCTCAAAGCACTTCATGATGACAGAAGTGGGTTCTACGGTGCGATAGTCATTTAGTTCAGTTACCTTTGCTTTCTTGGGTACAGGAACCAATGGTGGCCATCTTGAAGCATGTGGGGACAGCAGACTGGGATAGGGAAAGATTGAATATGTCCGTGAACACTCAAGCCAGCTTGTCTCCTAAGTTCCTACCTAACCCTTCATTAGTCTCCGTCTGTCACATGACTTCACTGACCCTAACCCTAACCCTTCATTAGTCTCCGTCTGTCACATGACTTCACTGACCCTAACCCTAACCCTTCATTAGTCTCCGTCTGTCACATGACTTCACTGACCCTAACCCTAACCCTAAACATGCACATTTTTCCACAACATTTATATCGGAGAAACCAGTCACACAGTCTTGACACGCCTCAAACAGCACCTCTGCACAATTGAAAAAATGTATATTACAAACACACCTGATAAAACACTTTCAAAACCACCCTCCACATCACCAGTCTGGAGATGAAAGCCAGAGAAGAGCAGCTGAATCCAGGCGGATAGCAAAACTTAAGACCTTGTCTCTACTTGGTATGAATAGTAAAGAGGAGGATAAAGCATTGACAGTGGGAGTTAGTGAGGGCCGAACTAAAAGAGCCGGAGGGGCAACCAACACGAGTAGGAAGTTCAATAAAAAATAATGTTTTAATTTTCTCAATCTGGTTTTGTCTTTTTATATATTTAATTGTATTATATTAAGCACTTTAACATAAACCTTATCTTTGAAGCACTTAATCCCTTCATTTCCAATCATGTACTTATTTCCAGTTTGCGTGTTTTATTATGATTTTATTATATAAAATGTGTTTTAAAATGAATCTTGTTTACTCCCCGCACTTGTTTACCCTCAATAATTGCCTTCCTCCTGTTGTTGAACTATCATGGGTGACCCCTCTGAGCTCTCGGCCTTTCATGTTCTCTCACTCTCTCCAGACCGGTCTGATGTACAATATAGAAACAGGGCAGAAAGTTGCAATAGGTCCGTGCAACCCAGGGTTTGATACCAGCAGACACAGAAACCCTTTTAACCCTAACCCTTCATCAGTCTCCATCTGTCACTTCACTGACCCTAACCCTTCATTGGTCCCCATCCGTCACATCCGTCATATCACTCAGTCACATCACTCAGTCACATCACTTCATTGCAGCAGAGTAGTGTTTAAAGGCAAAACAGCACACTTCTTTAAGCAACACAACCATCAGATCACATATGATGACAGTCGTGTCATGAGAGACTACCCAGACCTTGCATATGTCCCAAATGACACCCTATTTTCTACATAGTGCACTACTTTTGACCAGGGAAGGCTTGGTAGTGCACTGTATAGGGAATAGGGTGCCATTTGGGACAGAACCCTAGACTTCGTTGACAAATCAGATAGTGTTGTTGTTCATAGTACAGATCTTTGAATGTCTCACAACTGTAATGAAACGTCACAGTAGGAATGATGTCACAGTAGGAATGTTGTCACATTAGGAATGCTGTCACAATAGGAATGCTGTCACAATAGGAATGCTGCCACAATAGGAACGCTGTCACAATAGGAATGACATCACAATAGGAATGCTGTCACATTAGGACGTGGAACATGCTTGAGAAATGAAACATAAAAAGTGGGAAAATGGTAAAGTATGAGAACTGAACCAGCCTTTTATTAATTAGCTGTCTATTTGACTCTATTCATCATTCAGTGATGCCTTTCATCTAAATTGAACTAAAATGTAAAACAACCAGTAAAGTGTTGGTCTCATGTTACACGAGCTGAAATAAAATATCTCAGAAATTCTTCATTTGCACAAAAAGCTTATTTCTCACAAATTCTCCTTTGCCAAGATAATCCATCCACCTGACAGGTGTGGCATATCAAGAAGCTGATTAAACATCATGATCAGTACACAGGTGGACCTTGTGCTGGGGACAATAAAATGCCACTCTAAAATGTGCAGTTTTGTCACACAACACAACGCCACAGATGTCTCAAGTGTTGGCATGCTGACTGCAGGAATGTCCACCAAAGCTGTTGCCAGAGAATAAATGTTAATTTCTCTACCATAAGCTGCCTCCATGGGCAGGCATAAGCTATGGACAACGAACACAATTGCAATTTATCAATGGCAATTTGAATGCACAGAGATACTCTGACGAGATCCTGAGGCCCATTGTTGTGCCATTCATCTGCAGTCATCACCTCATGTTTCCGATTAATAATGCACGGCCACATGTTGCAAGGATCTGTACACAATTCTTGGAATCTGAAAATGTCCCAGTTCACCAGACCTGTCACCTATTGAGCATGTTTGGGATGCTCTGGATTGATGTGTACAATAGCGTGTTCCAGTTCCCGCCAATATCCAGCAACTTCGCACAGCCATTGAAGAGGAGTGGGAAAACATTCCACAGGCCACAATCAACAGCCTGATCAACTCTATGCGAAGGAGATGTGTCGCGCTGCATTAGGCAAATGGTGGTCACACCAGATATAGACTGGATTTCTGATCCACGCCCCTACCTTTTTTTAAAGATATCTGTGACCAACAGATGCATATCTGTATTCCCAGTCATGTGAAATCCATAGATTAGTGCGTAATTATCTTTTTTCAATTGACTGATTTTCTTATAAGAACTGTAACTCAGTAAAATCTTAGAAAATGTTGAATTTATATGTTCAGTGTAAATAAAAGCTGTATAACAAAACAGTACTTTTTAATGATTTTAAAGTTCAAAGAGATCAAACTTTGGAGTTATTTTTATATATTCCTTCTGGAATCATCGCATGGGGAAGAAGGCGACAGAAAAGGTGGAGGAGGGTGATAGAACATGTGGGGTAGGGTAGAGAATTGAGCGATAAGATAAAAACATGAGCAAGAGAGACAGAAAGGGGGAGAAACAGAGAGATCTCAAAATTGATAAATACAGAATCGCAATGCTTGGGAGAAGACTCAACAAGAATAAAGAGAAGCCCAGAGACTCAACGAGAGCAGAGAGAAGAAAGAGACTCAACGAGAGCAGAGAGAAGAAAGAGACTCAACGAGAGCTGAGAAAAGCACAGAGAAGCACAGAGAAGCCCAGAGAAGCAGAGAGAAGCACCGAGAAGCACAGAGAAGCACAGAGAAGCAGCGAGAAGCAGACATAAGCACAGAGAAGCAGCTAGAAGCACAGAGAAGCACAGAGAAACACAGAGAAGCACAGAGAAACACAGAGAAGCACAGAGAAGCACCGAGAAGCAGACATAAGCACAGAGAAGCAGCTAGAATCACAGAGAAGCACAGAGAAGCACAGAGAAACACAGAGAAGAACAGAGAAACACAGAGAAGCACAGAGAAACACAGAGAAGAACAGAGAAACACAGAGAAACACAGAGAATCAGAGAGAAGCACAGAGAAACACAGAGAAACACAGAGAAGCACAGAGAAGCAGGGAGAAGCACAGAGAAGCACAGAGAAGCCCAGAGAAGCACAGAGAAGAACCGAGAAGCAGACATAAGCACAGAGAAGCAGCTAGAATCACAGAGAAGCACAGAGAAGCACAGAGAAACACAGAGAAGCACAGAGAAACACAGAGAAGCACAGAGAAACACAGAGAAGCACAGAGAAACACAGAGAAACACAGAGAAGCAGAGAGAAGGACAGATAAGCCCAGAGAAGCACAGAGAAGAACCGAGAAGCAGACATAAGCACAGAAAAGCAGCTAGAATCACAGAGAAGCACAGAGAAGCACAGAGAAACACAGAGAAGCACAGAGAAACACAGAGAAGCACAGAGAAGCAGAGAGAAGCACAGAGAAACACAGAGAAACACAGAGAAGCAGAGAGAAGCACAGAGAAACACGGAGAAGCACAGAGAAGCAGAGAGAAACACAGAGAAGCAGATAGAAGCACAGAGAAACACAGAGAAACAGAGAAACACAGAGAAGCACAGAGAAGTAGAGAGAAGCATAGAGAAACACAGAGAAGCAGAGAGAAGCAGAGAGAAGCAGAGAGAAACACAGAGAAGCAGAGAGAAGCAGGGAGAAGCACAGAGAAGGATATGACTTCCAAAGCCAAGAGAATATTTCCCATCGTTCTGCACCTGTCTCCCACAGAGTGGAGGAAATCACTAACACTCACACACACACCAGAGGACCTGTCAAACCCGTCAGATCACCACAGGCCTAGCAGCATTGTTACTACAAGGTCTTTCCTCCTAAACCATTATAATTGGTCCACACCAAACTCCTGCCGTTTTTACAGGTTGACCCCTACGGTGCTACGGGAAATCCCATGAATATTACAGCAACATAATTGGAAAAATAAAGATTCTCTTCAAAACAACAATCCCATTTGATATATCATGTCAAATTAAAAGAGCCTTAGGACAGCAACTTGGACTAGAAATAGGACCCGACAACGAATGTTGTTCCCTCACATTTCCCCAAAGTGTTTGTCCATGGGGACAGAAAGGCTCTTTTGATTTATCGTTGAAAGTGAACTTAACATATCTCACAATGGCATCGATATCCTCTCTAGCACATCAATTTAATGGCATCAATATCCTCTCTAGCACATCAATGGCATCAATATCCTCTGTAGCACATCAATGGTATCAATAGCGTCTGTAGCACATCAATGGTATCAATAGCGTCTGTAGCACATCAATGGTATCAATAGCGTCTGTAGCACATCAATGGTATCAAATCAAATGTTATTGATCACATACACATGACTAGCAGATGTTAATGCGAGTGTAGCGAAATGATCGTGCTTGTGCTAACAGTTTCACAACAACTACCTTATACTGTCATGTTTTGTCTTTGATCTTCATGTCTTGTCCCTGTGCTTCCCTCTGCTGGTCTTATTAGGTTCTTTCCCTCTTTCTATTCCTCTCTCTCCTCCTCCCTCTCTCCCTCCCCCGCTCTCTCTCTCTATCGTTCCGTTCCTGCTCCCAGCTGTTTCTCTTTCTCCTAATGACCTCATTTACTCTTTCACACCTGTCCCCTATTTTGCCCTCTGATTTGAGTCCCTATTTCTCCCTCTGTTTTCTGCTTCTGTCTTTGTCGGATTCTTGTTTGATGTTTGCTGTTCTGTGCCCAGGTTCCGCCCTGTCGTGTTTTTGCCTTCATCAGATGCTGCGTGTGAGCAGGTGTCATCTAAGATATATCCTGGAGTACCGTTTTGTTTAATACTGGAATAAAGACTCTGTTTTTGTTAAGTCGCTTTTGGGTCCTCATTCACCAGCATAACAGAAGAATCCGACCAAGAATGGACCCAGCGACTACGGATTCTCTCTACACTACCGTCAAGTTCCAGGGAGCAATGCTCGGCAGACACGAGCAGGAATTGTCTGCTGCTCGTCATGCCGTTGAGACCCTGGCCGCTCAGGTTTCCGATCTCTCAGGACAGTTTCAGAGTCTTCGTCTCGTACCACAAGCTACTTCCTGGTCTTCCGAGTCTCCGGAACCCAGGGTTAATAATCCACCATGTTACTCTGGACAGCCCACTGAGTGTCGCTCCTTTCTCACCCAGTGTGATATTGTGTTCTCTCTCCAGCCCAACACATACTCTGGAGAGAGAGCTCGGATCGCTTACGTCATATCACTCCTTACTGGGCGGGCTCGGGAGTGGGGCACAGCTATCTGGGAGGCAAGGGCTGAGTGTTCTGACGTTTATCAGAACTTTAAGGAGGAGATGATACGGGTCTTTGATCGTTCAGTTTTTGGGAAGGAGGCTTCCAGGGGTCTGGCTTCCCTATGTCAAGGTGATCGATCCATAACGGATTACTCTATAGAGTTTCGTACTCTTGCTGCATCCAGTGACTGGAACGAGCCGGCGTTGCTCGCTCGTTTTCTGGAGGGACTCCACGCTGAGGTTAAGGATGAGATTCTCTCCCGGGAGGTTCCTTCCAGCGTGGACTCGTTGATTGCACTCGCCATCCGCATAGAACGACGGGTAGATCTTCGTCACCGAGCTCGTGGAAGAGAGCTCGCGTTAGCGGGGCTTCCATTCTCCGCATCTCGACCATCTCCTTCCATCGGCTCAGAGACTGAGCCCATGCAGCTGGGAGGTGTTCACATCTCGACTAAGGAGAGGGAACGGAGAATCACCAACCGCCTTTGCTTCTATTGCGGTTCTGCTGGACATTTTGTCATGTCATGTCCAGTTAAAGGTCAGAGATCATTAGTAAGCGGAGGGCTACTGGTGAGCGCTACTACTCAGGTCTTTCCATCAAGATCCTGTACTACCTTGTCGGTCCATCTACGCTGGACCGGGTCGGCTGCTTCCTGCAGTGCCTTGATAGACTCTGGGGCTGAGGGTTGTTTTATGGACGAAGCATGGGCTCAGAAACATGACATTCCTCTCAGAGAGTTAGGGAGGATCACACCCATGTTCGCCTTAGATGGTAGTCCTCTCCCCAGTATCAGATATGAGACACTACCTTTAACCCTCACAGTATCTGGTAACCACAGTGAGACCATTTCTTTTTTGATTTTTTGTTCACCTGTTACACCTGTTGTTTTGGGTCATCCCTGGCTAGTATGTCATAATCCTTCTATTAATTGGTCTAGTAATTCTATCCTATCCTGGAACGTTTCTTGTCATGTGAAGTGTTTAATGTCTGCTATTCCTCCTGTTTCTTCTGTCCCCTCTACTCAGGAGGAGCCTGGTGATGTGACAGGAGTGCCGGAGGAACATCATGATCTACGCACGGTCTTCAGTCGGTCCAGAGCCAACTCTCTTCCTCCTCACCGGTCGTATGATTGTTGTATTGATCTCCTTCCGGGGACCACTTCTCCTCGGGGTAGATTATTCTCTCTGTCGGCTCCCGAACGTAAGGCTCTCGATGATTATCTGTCTGCTGAAGGCATTCAGATGGATCCCGCTAAGGTCCAGGATGTCAGCGATTGGCCCGTTCCTAAGTCACGTGTCGAGTTACTGCGCTTTCTCGGTTTCGCTAATTTCTATCGGCGTTTCATTCGTAATTTCGGTCAAGTGGCTGCCCCTCTCACAGCTTTGACTTCTGTCAAGTCTTGCTTTAAGTGGTCCGGTTCCGCCCAGGGAGCTTTTGATCTCCTCAAGAAGCGTTTTACATCCGCCCCTATCCTTGTTACTCCTGACGTCACAAGACAATTCATTGTCGAGGTTGACGCTTCAGAGGTGGGCGTGGGAGCCATTCTGTCCCAGCGCTTCCAGTCTGACGATAAGGTCCATCCTTGCGCTTACTTTTCTCATCGCTTGTCGCCATCGGAACGCAACTATGATGTGGGTAACCGTGAACTGCTCGCCATCCGCTTAGCCTTAGGCGAATGGCGACAGTGGTTGGAGGGGGCGACCGTTCCTTTTGTCGTTTGGACTGACCATAAGAACCTTGAGTACATTCGTTCTGCCAAACGACTTAATGCACGTCAAGCTCGTTGGGCATTGTTTTTCGCTCGTTTCGAGTTCGAGATTTCCTATCGTCCGGGAAATAAGAACACCAAGCCTGATGCTTTATCCCGTCTCTTTAGTTCTCCTGTGGTTTCTACCGAACCCGAGGGGATTCTCCCTGAAGGGCGTGTTGTCGGGTTGACTGTCTGGGGAATTGAGAGACAGGTAGAGCAAGCACTCACTCACACTGCGTCGCCGCGCGCTTGTCCTAGTAACCTTCTGTTCGTTCCTGTCTCTACTCGTCTGGCTGTTCTTCAGTGGGCTCATTCTGCCAAGTTAGCTGGTCACCCCGGTGTTCGGGGTACGCTTGCTTCTATTCGGCAGCGGTTTTGGTGGCCTACTCAGGAGCGGGACACGCGCCGTTTCGTGGCTGCTTGTTCGGATTGCGCGCAGACTAAGTCAGGTAACTCTCCTCATGCCGGTCGTCTTAGACCGCTTCCCATTCCTTCTCGACCATGGTCTCAGATCGCCTTAGACTTTAGTACCGGTCTGCCTTCGTCTGCGGGGAGGACTGTGAGAGCTGCCAATAAACGTAGGATTAAGAGTCCTAGGTATTGTCGCGGTCAGAGAGTGTGGCTTTCCACTCGTAACCTTTCCCTTACGACAGCTTCTCGCAAGTTGATTCCGCGGTTCATTGGTCCGTTTCGTGTCTCTCAGGTCGTTAATCCTGTCGCTGTGCGACTGCTTCTTCCGCGACATCTTCGTCGCGTCCACCCTGTCTTCCATGTCTCTTGTATCAAGCCTTTTCTTCGCGCCCCCGTTCGTCTTCCCTCCCCCCCTCCCGTCCTTGTCGAGGGCGCACCTATTTACAAGGAACGGAGGATCATGGACATGCGTTCTCAGGGACGTGGTCAACAGTACTTAGTGGATGGGGAGGGTTTCGGTCCTGAGGAGAGGAGTTGGGTTCCATCTCGGGACGTGCTGGACCGTTCGTTGATTGATGATTTCCTTCGTCGCCGCCAGGGTTCCTCCTCGAGTGCGCCAGGAGGCGCTTGGTGAGTGGGGGGGTACTGTCATGTTTTGTCTTTGATCTTCATGTCTTGTCCCTGTGCTTCCCTCTGCTGGTCTTATTAGGTTCTTTCCCTCTTTCTATTCCTCTCTCTCCTCCTCCCTCTCTCCCTCCCCCGCTCTCTCTCTCTATCGTTCCGTTCCTGCTCCCAGCTGTTTCTCTTTCTCCTAACGACCTCATTTACTCTTTCACACCTGTCCCCTATTTTGCCCTCTGATTTGAGTCCCTATTTCTCCCTCTGTTTTCTGCTTCTGTCTTTGTCGGATTCTTGTTTGATGTTTGCTGTTCTGTGCCCAGGTTCCGCCCTGTCGTGTTTTTGCCTTCATCAGATGCTGCGTGTGAGCAGGTGTCATCTAAGATATATCCTGGAGTACCGTTTTGTTTAATACTGGAATAAAGACTCTGTTTTTGTTAAGTCGCTTTTGGGTCCTCATTCACCAGCATAACATATACACACAGGTGTAAGGGATGCATAAGCATATGTACGTACAGTTGAGGTCGGAAGTTTACATACACCTTAGCCAAATACATTTAAACATTTACATTTATTTACAAGTCCTGACACTTAATCCTAGTATAAATTCCCTGTCTTGGGTCAGTTAGGATCACCACTTTATTTTAAGAATGTGAAATGTCAGAATAATAGTGGAGGGAATGATTTATTTCAGCTTTTATTTCTTTCATCACATTCCCAGTGGGTCAGAAGTTTACATACACTCAATTAGTATTTGGTAGCATTGCCATTAAATTGTTTAATTGGGTCAAACATTTCAGGTAACCTTCCACAAGATTCCCACAATAAGTTGGGTGAATTTTGGCCCATTCCCCCTGACAGAGCTGTTGTAACTGAGTCAGGTTTGTAGGCCTCCTTGCTCGCACACGCTTTTTCAGTTCTGCCCACAAATTTTCTATAGGATTGAGGTCAGGGCTTTGTGATGGCCACTCCAATACCTTGACTTTGTTGTCCTTAAGCCATTTTGCCACAACTTTGGAAGTATGCTTGGGGTCATTGTCCATTCGAAAGACCCATTTGCGACCAAGCTTTATCTTCCTGACTGATGTCTTGAGATGGTGCTTCAATATATCCACATAATTTTCCTCCCTCATGATGCCATCTATTTTGTGAAATGCACCAGTCCCTCCTGCAGCAAAGCACCCCCACAACATGATGCTGCCACCCCCATGCTTCACGGTTGGGATGGTGTTCTTCGGCTTGCAAACATCCCCCTTTTTCTTCCAAACATAATGATGGTCATTATGGCCAAACAGTTATATTTTTGTTTCATCAGACAAGAGGACATCTCTCCAAAAAGTACAATCTTTGTCCCCATGTACAGTTGCAAACCGTAGTCTGTTTTTTTTTGCAGTTTTGGAGCAGTGGCTTCTTCCTTGCTGAGCGGCCTTTCAGGTTATATCGATGTAGGACTCGTTTTACTGTGGAAATGGTTACTTTTGTACCTGTTTCCTCCAGCATGTTTACAAGGTCCTTTGCTGTTGTTCTGGGATTGACTTGCACTTGTCGCACCAAAGTACGTTCATCTCTAGGAGACAGAACGCATCTCCTTCCTGAGTGATATGACGGCTGCGTGGTCCCATGGGGTTTATACTTGCGTACTACTGTTTGTACAGATGAACGTGGTACCTTCAGGCATTTGGGAATTGCTATCCCAAAGATAAACCAGACTTGTGGAGGTCTACAATATTTTTTCTGAGGTCTTGGCTGATTTCTTTTGATTTTCCAATTATGTCAAGCAAAGAGGCACTGAGTTTGAAGGTAGGCCTTGAAATACATCCAGAGGTACACCTCCAATTGACTCAAATGACGCCAATTAGCCTATCAGAAGCTTCTAAAGCCATGACATAATTTTCTGGAATTTTCCAAGATGTTTGAAGGCACAGTCAACTTAGTGTATGTAAACTTCTGACCCACTGAAATTGTGATACAGTGGATTATAAGTGAAATAATCTGTCTGTAAACAATTGTTGGAAAAATTACTTGTGTCATGCACAAAGTAGATGTCCTAACCGACTTGCCAAAACTATAGTTTGTGAACAAGAAATTTGTGGAGTGGTTGAAAAACAAGTTTTAATGACTCCAGCCTTAGTGTATGTAAACTTCTGACTTCAACTGTATAAGTATATGGATGAGCGATGGCCTTGCGGCATAGGCAAGATGCCGTAGATGGTATAGAGTACAGTATATACATATGAGATGCGTAATGTAGGGTATGTAAACATTATATGAAGTGGCATTGTTTAAAGTGGCTAGCGATACATTTATTACATCCCATTTTTTATTATTAAAGTGGCTAGAGATTTGAGTCTGTATGTTGGCAGCAGCCTCTCAATGTTAGTGATGGCTGTTTAACAGTCTGATGGCCTTGAGATAGAAGCTGTTTTTCAGTCTCTCGGTCCCTGCTTTGATGCACCTGTACTCACCTCGCCTTCTGGATGATAGCGGGGTGAACAGGCAGTGGCTCGGGGGGTTGTTGTCCTTGATGATCTTTTTGGCCTTCCTGTGACATCGGGTGGTGTAGGTGTCCTGGAGGGCCGGTAGTTTGCCCCCGGTGATGCGTTGTGCAGACCTCACTACCCTCTGGAGAGCCTTACGGTTGTGGGCGGAGCAGTTGCCGTACCAGGCGGTGATACAGCCCAACAGGATGCTCTCGATTGTGCATCTGTAAAGGTTTGTGAGTGTTTTCGGTGACAAGCCAAATATCTTCAGCCTCCTGAATTTGAAGAGGCGCTGTTGCGCCTTCTTCACCACGCTGTCTGTGTGGGTGGACCATTTCAGTTTGTCCTTGATGTGTACGCCGAGGAACTTAAAACTTTCCACCTTCTCCACTACTGTCACGTCGATGTGGATAGGGTGGTGCTCCCTCTGCTGTTTCCTGAAGGCCACAATCATCTCCTTTGTTTTGTTGACGTTGAGTGTGAGGTTATTTTCCTGACACCACGCTCCGAGGGCCCTCAACTCCTCCCTGTAGGCCGTCTCATCGTTGTTGGTAATCAAGCCTACCACTGTAGTGTCATCTGCAAACTTGATGATTGAGTTAAAGGTGTGCATGGCCACGCAGTCATGGGTGAACAGGGAGTACAGGAGAGGGCTGAGAACGCACCCTTGTGGGGCCCCAGTATCAATATCATCTGTAGCACATCAATGGTATCAACATCTTCTGTAGCACATCATTGTCTCTGATTATTTAATTTTTCTCATGATTGTTCATATGAATCTTCTGTAACACCTCATTTTAAGGGGTCCTTATTAGAGTGTATTTACATATGTAATTACACTAATTGTAATAATTAATAGTTATAGTGTAATAACAACATGTAATTTGTGGTAATTGCAATCTGTAACTACAGAGGTGTAACAACAAATGCTTGTTACCGTGCTTCCTACAAATGTTAAAGCTTCCGATAGCAACCTGGCAAGGGCTCCACTGTTGAGGAACATTCTCACTTTTGGATGGGATGCATTGGTGCAATTATTTATTTATCCCACAAGGCATCATGTCAAGATCTGCCCCTCGGCGCAACACGCTCGAAATAACGACAACCTCGAACGTGCCCACATGTGTTGGGAGTGAGGTAATGTAAAAGTGTGCAAAGAATGGGGTCGAGAAGGTCAGTGTGCCAAATCCAGACATGAAGGATTGCCACGAAAGAAATGTGTTGTAGGTCAAAAACACAGGAGAGAGAAAGTAAGTTTCCCATGAAATTTATTTAGCTTTTTTGGATACATTAATTCTGCTGGACGATTTAGAATAGGTAGTTAGTTAGCTAGCTAGAAAACGTTGGCTGCCGTTTTTGTTGAGCCTACCAACCAGACTTGCTAGCTAGCTAGCTAGGAGCCCAAGACGTACTCTGAAGGAGACTACCGTTACTCCTTAAGGTCCCAAGACGTACTCTGAAGGAGACTACCGTTACTCCTTAAGGTCCCAAGACGTACTCTGAAGGAGACTACCGTTACTCCTTAAGGTCCCAAGACGTACTCTGAAGGAGACTACCGTTACTCCTTAAGGTCCCAAGACGTACTCTGAAGGAGACTACCGTTACTCCTTAAGGTCCCAAGACGTACTCTGAAGGAGACTACCGTTACTCCTTAAGGTTCCAAGACGTACTCTGAAGGAGACTACCGTTTCTCCTTAAGGTCCCAAGACGTACTCTGAAGGAGACTACCGTTACTCCTTAAGGTCCAATGATCTGACAGTGCCTTCAGAAAGTATTGACAACCATTGACTTAAAAAAATGTTGTTGTGTTACAGTCTGAATTTAAATTACATTAAATTGAGATTTTTTTGTCACTGACAAACACTACACCCTATAATGTCAAATTGGAATTCGTTTTTTCGAAATTTTTACAAAATGAGTTACAAATGAAAAGCTGAAATGTCTTGAATCATTAAGTATTCTATGCCTTTGTTATGGCAAGCCTAAATGAGTTCAGGAGTAAAACTTTACTTAACAAGTCACATAATAAGTTGCATGGACTCACTCTGTGTGCAATAATAGTGTTTAACATGATTTTGAATGACTACCGCATCTCTGTACCCCACACATACAATTATCTGTTTGGTCCCTCAGTCCAGCAATGAATTTCAAACACCGATTCAACCACAAAGACCAGGGAGGTGTTCCAATGCCTCCTGAAGAAGGGCATCTGTTGGTAGATGGGTAAAGAAAATACAGACATTGAACATCCCTTTCAGCATGGTGAAGTTAAGTACACTTTGAATGGTGTATCAATATACCTAGTGACTACAAAGATACAGGCGTCCTTCCTAACTCAGTTGGTGGAGAGGAAGGAAACAGCTCAGGGATTTCACTATGAGATCAATGGTGACTTTAAAAACAGTTACAGAGTTTAATGGCTGTGATGGGAGACAACTGAGGATGGATCAACAACACTGTAGTTCCTACGCAATACCAACCTAAATGACAGAGTGAAAAGAAGGAACCCTGAACATATTTTTTTCTTCAAAAACATGCATATGGTTTGCAACAAGGGACTAAATTAATACTGCAAAAAAACGAGGCAAAGCAATTAACTTTTTGTCCTGAATACAAAGTGTTGTGTTTTTGCTGCAAATCCAATACAACACATTACAATACTTGTGGCTTAGTTGGTAGAGCATGGCAGTTGGTAGAGCATCCGTTTGATCCATCCTGGATTCGAGACGTCGGGCGAGGGGCCTTCAGTACCTCGTGGACTGGGAGGGGTACGGTCCGGAGGAGAGATGCTGGGTTCCAGTGGAGGACGTGTTGGATCCTTCCCTGCTACGAGAGTTCCACCGTCTCCATCCGGATCGCCCTGCGCCTCGTCCTCCGGGTCGTCCCCGAGGCCGGTGTCGACTCGCTGCTGGAGCCGCGCATCAGAGGGAGGGTACTAACACGACTTCTGCCGTAGTCGATGCCTCTCCTTGTTCGGGCGGTGCTCGGCGGTCGATGTCACCAGTCTTCTAGCCATCATTGATCCATTTTTCATTTTCCTTTGGTTTTGTCTTGTCTTCCTACACACCTGGTTCCAATCCCATTCATTTAATGTTGTGTATTTAACCCTCTGTTTCTCCTCACGTCCTTGTCAGAGATTGTTTGTTTGGTCATGATCGTGTAGTTTGTATTGGTGCACGTTGGGTTCTCGTACCCACTTTGCTTTGATTATGTATTATGGTTTTGGAGCTGTGTTTTTAAGTTATTAAACTACTCCATTATACCAAGTTCGATTCTCCTGTGCCTGACCTCCCTGCCACCTATACACACGTCGTTGACATTATGTAAATTCAATATTTCTGTATTTCATTTTCAATAGATTTTGAAAAATGTTTAGAAACATATTTTTACTTTGTCATTAAGGGGTATTGTTAGTGGATGGGTGAGAAAAATAATCTATTTAATACATTTTGAATTCAGACTGTAACACAACCAAATATGGAATAAGTCAACAGGTATGAATACTTTCTGAAGGCAATGTATATGTTATTTTCAGAGGTAGACTAGCTCTGGCAGCCAAAAGAGCCAAATACTCTATCTAAACATGAATCGATTCTCAATGGCAATACGGTTCTAGAAACATAAAGCCCTTTACTTTCATATCATATCAAAATATTTTCATAAATGCAAAATATACTCTTACTGTACACTGTTTTAATCTGCTTTATCACAGTTGCAGACGACAGCATTTTTTAGTGACAACACATTTCTGTCGGCCTTCTTCCATTCCACACAGGTGTTCGGAGCATGCTGGACAGCTAATTAGCACAGGTGGTCCCTCTCTGTCTTCCGTCTGTCTTACGTAAACATACGCTGTAACATGGAGACATGGCCGTGTGGGAAAACTAACCAGAGATCCTCTTTCTCCACAATGAGGGTACAGGCCAGGCAGCAGGCTGTTAGCCAGCCTGTCAGCTTAGTGGAGTCTGCCCCTAGCACAGTCAGTGTAGTCAGCTCAGTTTTCCTCATTGAGTATGTCCCTGTGCCTCGATCTAGGTCGGGCAAAAATAAACATGGTGGTGTTCGCCTTAGCAATCTCACTGGAATAACGTAAAGGCTAAATGTTTTTCCTCATAATCCTGGATTATTGGACCACCATCTTATTACGTTTGCAATTGCACCAAATAATTTGCTTAGACTCCAACCAAGGATTATCAAAAGCTGCGCTACAAAATTCTTGGACATTCCCCAAGATTCCTAGATGCCTACCCAAGGACAATCAAAGTACAAAAATAAGTTAACCACTGAACCTAGGATCTAAACTTAAGCTTGCGTAGTACCCTAAGTGCAGTCGCACCGATAAAAACGAAAAGAAATTAGCTCCCTGGTATACATAAAGTATCCGAGCACTGAAGCAAGCTTCCAGAAAATTGGAACGGAAATGGCGTGCCACCTAATTGGAAGTGTTTCCGACTAGCTTGGAAAGACAGTACCACACAATATCGAAAGCCCTCACTGCTGCTCGATCCGCCTAGTTTTACAATCTGCTTGAGTTGAATAAAAACAAAATGTATTTTTGATACTGTTGAATACTGATGAATTCATGAATTTTTTGGACGAAAAGATCTTAATCATGAGAAAACAAATGACAGACTCCTCTTTGGATAGGCGTATTTCTACAAAGCTCAGTTGTCCTGAGTCTGCACAGAACTGCCAGGACGTCGCATCAAAAGAGACACTCTAGCTTTTTAATCCTGTATCGCTCTACACATTTACAAATTAGTCATGGCCTCTATACCTTCCAGCTGTCTACCGGACCCTATTCCAATTAAAATACTGAAAAAGCAACTTCTTGTGCATGGCCCTCCTACAGTATGTTGAACATAATAAACGGCTCCCTCTCCTCCGGATGTGTACCAAACTCACTAAAAGTGGTAGTAATAAAGCCTCTCCTGAAAAAGCCAAAACTTTTCCTGGAAATGTTGTAAAACTATCAGCCTATATCAAATCTCCCATTCCAAATTTTTTTTAATAAAAACTCACTGCCTTCCTGAAGACAAATAATGTCTACGAAATACTTTTAGACCCCATCATAGAACTGAGACCTCACTCGTGAAGGGGATAAATGACCTTTTAATGGTGTCATACCAAGGCTCTGCACTTGTCCTGGTCCTCCCAGACCTTAGTGTCGCTTTCGACACCACATTCTTTTGGAGAAATTGGAAACCCTAATTGGTCTTTGCAGACAAGTTCTGGCCTGGTTTAGATCTTATCTGTCTGAAAGTTATCAGTTGGCCTCTGTGGATGGTTTGTCCTCTGACAAATCAATGGTAAGTTCCGGGGTTCCGTTCTAGGACCACTATTATTTTCACTATATAAGCTGCCTCTTTGTGATGTCATTCAGGAACACAATGTCAACAGTTACTACTATGCAGACGACACACAGTTCTACATTTATTTTTTTTAGCTAAAAATATTTTTTTACAGTCTTGTCTCATCACTGCAACTCCCGTACGGACTCAGGAGAGGCAAAGGTCAAGAGCCATGCATCCTCTGAAACACAACCCAACCAAGCCACACTGCCCACTTAACCCAGAAACCAGCCGCACCAACATGTCAGAGGAAGCACCGTACACCTGGTGCAAGTGTCAGCGTGCACTACGCCAAGCCCACCACAGGAGTTGCTAGTGCATGATGAGACAAGGACATCCCTGCCGGCCAAACCCTCCCCTAACCCGGACGACGCTGGGCCAATTGTGCACCGCCCCATGGGTCTCCCAGTCACAGCCGGCTGCGACAGAGCCTGGACACAAACCCAGGATGTCTAGTGACACAGCTAGCACTGCGATGCAGTACCTTAGACCACTGCACCACTCAGGATTCCTACAGTGCTACATTTTGATGAAACATGATGAAGCCCCAAAATTGCCTACACAGGAAGCCTGTGTTTCAGAAATAATTAAATGTATTAAGGTCATACCAAGTATCATTTAGCTATTAGTTTTAGAACTTTGAGACCCCTTAAAAAATATTTGATGTCCGTACTGCTATTAGCCCATACAAATGCATTGAATAACAGATTTACTACATGGAACAACAGATAGTCCCCCAAACAATCAGTAGGAAGTTTGTTCTGAAGTGTCTGTCCTATATCTGAGAGAGATAAGAAAGATCAGGATTTTATATATCTTTACACCTTATGTTAGACACTAAACAGTCTAAATCCTGTCTAAGCCGGGGGAAGGGGGGTTCTACTAATCTATATGGAATTCTTTTAAGAAGCTCACACCAAGGATCATTTTGCTGTTTGATTTTGAATTTTAATAAGACCCCTTGAAGTAAAAAAATATATATATAAATGATTTGATTTAAATTATTATTTGGTCCTATATCTGAGAGATATAAGTAAGATCAGGAAACTTTTTTTGTTGTTTACATGTATTTAACTCTTATTTTGGGACTTAAAAGTCTCCATATGTACTTCCGTTCGTATTTTTCAACTGGTACCAGGGGATCTTCAGACAATTTTTGTGAGACCCGTGGGCGTCCTAGAGCAAAACAACCAACAGGTACATGTTCATGAGAGGCTCACCTGCATATTAGTGTGTAGAACAACCTGTTCGGACGCTACAGACAGAAGTTGGCTGATGGTCTGTACTGACGTCAGAGGAGTCCAAAGACGTTTGTGGGGGTTGTAGAGCAAAGCAGAGAACGCCATCGTGTTTGTGAGAGTCTCATCTTTCCAGAAAGGGGTCATATTTTGTAGGCCAAACCATTTGGACTCTACAGACAATTTTCTGAGAAGACCGATTTTCGGGATGTCTCATGGTCTGACAAACACTGCACTAGCTCCCGAGTGGAGCAGTGGTCAAAGCCACTCCATATCAGTGTTACCACTACTGGTTCGATTCCAGGCTGTGTCACAACCGGCTGTGTTTGGGAGTCCCATCAGGCGGTGCACAATTGGCCCAGCGTTGTCTGGGTTAGGGTTTGACCCTAAATAAGAATTTGTTCTTAACTGACTTGCCTAGTTAAATAAAATAGCCCTTCACTGCGGAAGTCAGACATAGGCGGGTCAAACCAAATTGTATTTGTCACATGCGCTGAATAAGTGTAGACTGTACCATGAACTGCTTTCTTACAAGCCCTTAAACAACAGTGCGGTTCAAGAAGAGTTAAGAAAATACTAACCAAATAAACTAAAGTAAAAAATATTATAAAGTTACACAATAAAATGACTGTCTTAAATTGACAGATTTTTATGGGGATTTCTTTATTATGCTAATCTGATTTGCGCTGGGGCGAGGACATCGACCTTAAGGGGTTAACACCTGCCCACTTAACCCAGAAGCACCAACGTGTCGGAGGAAACACTGTTCACCTGACAACCAAAGTCAACTTGCAGGCGCACCACAAGGTGTCGCTAGAGCACAACGAGCCAAGTATTGCCCCCACGTCCAAACCCTCCCCTAACCCAGACCACATTGTGCACCGCCTTATGATATTCCCGGTCACAACACAGCCTGGAATCGAACCCTGGTCCGTAGTGACACCTCAATCACTGCAATGCAGTGCCTTAAACCGCTGTGCCACTCGGGAAGCTTCTGATCTCTCTTTTGACAAACATATTTAAAGAGCAGGCTTTTGCCATCTTTGTTACATTGCAGTTATCTGAAACTGTTTGTCCAAAAATTATGCAGAAAAAGTAATCCATGCTTTAATCACTTCAAGATTAGACTATTGCCTTAATTTTGCTGGACCCCAGGAAGAGTAGACGCTGCCTTGGCAACAACTAATGGGGATCCATAATAAGCAGGAGGAAGAGTAGCTGCTGCCTTGGCAACAACTAATGGGGATCCATAATAAGCAGGAGGAAGAGTAGCTGCTGCCTTGGCAACAACTAATGGGGATCCATAATAAACCCCAGGAAGAGTAGCTGCTGCCTTGGCAGGAACTTGCACTGGTGAGGACGACAAGCATGCAGATGAGCTTCCCTGACAGTTTGTTCAGAAATTCTTTGGTTGTGCAAACCCACAGTTTCATCAGCTGTCCAGGTGGCTGCTTTCCGACGATACCGCAGGTGAAGAAGCCAGATGTGGAGTTCCTGGGCTGGCGTGATTACACGTTGTCTGCGGTTGTGAAGCCGGTTGGACGCGTTGCCAAATTCTCTAAAGCACAGTTGTGGCTGCTTTTGGTAAAGGAGTAAACATTAAATTCTCTGGCAACAGCTCTGATGGACATTCCTGCAGTCAGCATCCTTCCAATTGCATGTTCCCTCAAAACTTGAGACATCTGTGGCGTTGTGTTGTGTGGCAAAACTACACATTTTAGAGTGGCCTTTTATTGTCCATAGCACAAGGTGCACCTGTGTCATTTTGTTTAATCAGCTTCTTGATATGCCACACCTGTCAGGTGGATGGATTGTCTTGGCAAAGGAGAAATGCTCACTAACAGGGATGTAAAAAAAAATGGTGAACAAAATTTGAGAGAAATAAGCTTTTTGTGCGTATGGAACATTTCTAGAATATTTTATTTCAGCTCGTGTAACATGGGACCAACACTTTACATGTTGCATTCATATTTTTTGTTCAGTGTAAATTAGCTAGCTATCTATGCTACTCACCGTACTATAGGCTACAGATTTGAGTCCCTACTAGAGTGGTCATTTTTATGTTATTGAGTAAGCCTCTATCTTTGTTTAATATAATTTAGCAAATGACTAATCTAATTAAAATCCTTATTATTCTGTAAGAAATGTAAGGTATTTTTTACATGTTGCAATAAAGCTGACTACAATAGAAGCTCATCTTTTGTTTGTAGGTATTTTTACTTGGTAATGAATAATAAGTAATTATATAGAAATTGCTCATATGTAACTGTAAGTTACACTTCATTTTAAATAGTTAAATCCTGTGTAAAAAAACTAGCAACAACTTTGTACTTATGCAGATATTACAGATATGTACTCGATGGTGTATTAGAGTGTTTATCTCACTTGAATGGCGCTTTCAGATGCTGATGATTAGAATGTCAGAATGGGTATCGTACTTTGTAGGTGCGCAATAACTACAAGTAAATACCCCTCAAGATACACTTTAACTAGGTAAATCCTGTGTAACACCTAGTAATTACATTGTACTTATACAGATATTACATGTGTGTACTTGTGGGTTTATCCTTCCAACGTGGATGGAGCTTTCGAACGCCTTAAAATAAGGGCCAGGTTGTCAGGATGGGTAATCTACACTACAAAACATTAAGAACACCTGCGCATTACATAGACTGAACAAAGGAATACAGGTGAAAGCTAGGATCCCTTATTGCTGTCACCTGTTAAATCCACTTCAATCAGTGTAGATGAAGTCGAGGAGACAGGTTAAAGAAGGATTTAAGCTTTAAGACCATTGAGACATGGATTGTGTATGTGTGCCATTCAGAGGGTGAATAGGCAAGTCAAAAGATTTAAGTGCCTTTGAACGGGGTATGGTAGTAGGTGCCTAGCGCACCGGTTTGAGTCAAGAACTGCAACGCTGCTGGGGTATTTCACGCTCAACAGTTTCCTGTGTGTATAAAGAATGGTCCACCATCTAAAGGACATCCAGCCAACTTGACACAACTGTGGGAAGGATTGGGAATGCATTGGGAATGCTTTTGACACCTTGTAGAGTCCATGCCCTGATGAATTTAGCCTGTTCTAGGGGCAAAAGGGGGAGGGGGGTCCAACTCAATATTAGGAAGGTGTTCTTAATGTTTGTAAACTCAGTATATATAAGGAGAGGAGAACGACACAATGGTCTATTACCTTACCAGAAGTAATTTACATAATGGTATATTACCATACCAGAAGCAATTTACATAATGGTATATTACCATACCAGAGGTGATTTACATAGTGGCATATTACCATACCCGGAGTGATTTACATAATGGCATAGTGCCGTACCAGGGGTAATTTACATAATGGTATATTACCATACCAGAAGTAATTTACATAATGGTATATTACCATACCAGAAGCAATTTACATAATGATATATTACCATACCAGGGGTAATTTACATAATGGCCTATTACCACGCCAGAAGTAATTTACATAATGGTATATTGCCATGCCAGAGGTAATTTACATAATGGTATATTACCATACCCAGGGTAATTTGCATAATGGTATATTGCCATACCCGGGGTCATTTACGTAATGGTATATTACCATACCGGAGGTCATTTACATAATGGTATATTACCGTACCAGAAGTAATTTATATAATGGTATGATACCAGAAGTAATTTACATACCGGTCTATTACCATACCAAAAGTAATTCACATAATGGTATATTACCATACATGACGTAATTTACATGATGGTATAGTACCATACCAGAAGTAATTTACATAATGGTATATTACCATACCAGAAGTAATTTACATCATGGTATATTACCATACTAGATGTCATTTACATTATGGTCAATTACCATACCAGAAGTAATTTACATGATGGTATATTACCATGCCAGAAGTAATTTACATTATGGTACATTTCCATAGCAGAAATAATTGACATAATGGTATATTACCATACCATAAGTAATTTACATAATGGTATATTACCATACCAGAAGTAATTTACATGATGGTATATTACCATGCCAGAAGTAATTTACATGATGGTATATTACCATAGCAGAAATAATTGACATAATGGTATGTTACCATACCAGAAGTAATTTACATAATGGTGTATTGCCGTACCAGAAGTAATTTACATTATGGTATATTACCATACCAGAAGTAATTTACATAACGGGAGAATACGTCTATTCATAAGGCCTTCAGGGGAAAATAAATAAGGCTTAAAGAAACAGGGATGTTAAGGCCTACTTTCAAAATACTCTCAATGAAAGAAGGAAAATAACCAAATGAGCAAAGAATTTTTTTTATTTTTAATTTAACCTTTATTTAACTATGTATGGTGTAAAAAATCATAGTATACAAAATAGAAGAAGGTTATTTGGATCAGGCACAGCGGCGGTAATTGCAGAGGTCGATGAGAAAATAAATCTATTCATTACTCAAGTCAGTTCAGCAGAACACACGAAAACGCAACCCAAACAAATGAAAGTAAACGAAACAATCCCGCACAAAACCAAGAGGGTAGGGCGAGATTAAAATACCCCACTAATTAACCAATGGGACACAGGTTTGTATTATTCTCTGGTCATTCAAATTTAATTCTGCACGTCACTACACGTTTTGTGATATCGAATAACAGATGTAAGGAGAGGAAATGCCAAAATAGCCTACTGTCGTACCGGCAACAGCCTAATCTATAGGACAATACGTCTATTAAAAGTCAGCCAGTTGTATATTAATCCAGTTATTTCATTAATTTGTTTGTTTTCACACATTTTGGTCAATATGATCCATACTGCAAACGATAGGATAGACCTATCAGGGGGACGTAGGGGCGTAGGGGACTTAGACTGCAATGTCTATATCTCTGATTGCTCCTGTTTCAAACAGTTCTCAGAACATGTGGGCTCTCCTTAACCTATGTTATCATGTGGTTCAATAATTGATCTATCAACAACACCTAAACCTCTACTAGGAATGAAAAGGCCTGGGGACGCTATTACAAGGCGAGCTGCCAAGAGTACATCCACCACTCTCACTGTTACATTAAATGGAGTCTTTTTGACTCAATAGTAGCACTCAGTGTTACAGGTAGTGTAATATACCGTAGGTCTAAAGGACGATGTTAGTAATGATGTAATGGTTCTCTTCCATTAATGCCAAAACAACATGAGAGGGATGATGTAATGAAAGTGGGCAGTGGCTTTTGTCCCACCACGTCAATTACAACATGGAATTGTGGGTAATATTTGATTGAGACGATGATCAATGGGATTTCAACCTTTATTCACTCACTCAAAAAGACATCCAATGGTTATTTTTTTAATTTTGAGTTTGAAAACTATACTTACTCATAGTCAACTAGTGAGGTTAAGAACACATTGCCATTTGATTCGACCAAAACACACCATGAACTCAACAGGGATTATCACTAATCCATGGACTCAACAGGGATTATCACTAATCCATGAAGTCAACAGGGATTGTCACTAGTCCATGAAGACAACAGGGATTATCACCAATCCATGAAGTCAACAGGGATTATCACTAATCCATGGACTCAACAGGGATTATCACTAATCCATGGACTCAACAGGGATTATCACCAATCCATGAAGACAACAGGGATTATCACTAATCCATGGACTCAACAGGGATTATCACTAATCCATGAAGACAACAGGGATTATCACCAATCCATGAAGTCAACAGGGATTATCACTAATCCATGGACTCAACAGGGATTATCACCAATCCATGAAATCAACAGGGATTATCACCAATCCATGAAGACAACAGGGATTATCACTAATCCATGAAGACAACAGGGATTATCACTAGTCCATGAACTCAACAGGGATTATCACTAATCCATGAAGACAACAGGGATTATCACCAATCCATGAAATCAACAGGGATTATCACCAATCCATGAAGACAACAGGGATTATCACTAATCCATGAAGACAACAGGGATTATCACTAGTCCATGAACTCAACAGGGATTATCACTAATCCATGAAGTCAACAGGAATTATCACTAGTCCATGAAGTCAACAGGGATTATCACTAGTCCATGAAATCAACAGGGATTATCACTAGTCCATGAAGTCAACAGGTTGAGATTAAACTAGGAAAACAATCTGTATCAACCAGGGCTTTTCTGATGTTGCACACTCTTGAACGCACCCTGATAAGTATATTACAATTCTACTCATGGTGCAAAATGTATCTTCCAGATTTAGGGTCGATTTTACTGTTGGCTATTGTCATTCTGTGTAACACAATTACAGCAGTAACTTGGAACAGCATTGTGTAATCCTTGGTCCATGTAAAAAAAAAAAACATTCACATTTTTGGGGGTGTCAAAGTCAAGAACGGTTTAAATTAAAATGTATCACAAAAGAGATGTACAAGCCAAAAACAAATACATGAAGCAGAAAATATATATTTTCTGGCACATGCTTCTGGAAATACAAATTCCATATACATTTAAGCAATTAAAAGCGCTGTCGGAACAGGCTTTGATGCTTCTAACTTCTGAAGAACTCTTTCATCCCTTTTCTCATTGGCTCTCCAACTACCCCCCTTGCGGTCAGGTCTTGACATTGCCTGTAGTACATCTGCCTCTGTAGCCTTTGATTCGCCAAGACTCAAACCTGCTGTAAAGGGGGAAAACAAATATTAGCTAGAGAAGGTATTCAAATGTCCTGTAAAATGGCATAATTTGGACTCCACCGTCACAGGAAAAGGGTGTGATCTTTAGCAGCAATTTGGTGAGGAGGATCCTCCATTGAAGAAGACAGAAGGAGACCTCGAGCCCTTGTGCTCCAGGGTTAAGCTGATTCTCTGCAATAAAAGATTGGACAACACCTTGCCAGTTGTTTTTACAATTAGAATACCTTACACTGAGAGTGTTGAAACATGGAGTGAATCCGTCTGGGTTGAGCCGATCTTCCCACTAGCCACACGCTTGTAGATCTGAAAGGACCAGTTCAAGTGATACGGTAGAAGATCCTCCCAGTCTATCAATAGGCATGGGGGTTGTTCACTGGCAAGGGTTTAGAGACAAAGGGTTGATTAGTAATCAGCATTGCAGGCTACCATACTTCCATAACTTGGAGGCAGTAGTGGTTGGGGGTGGGAGATTAGATTCCTCATGTGATTCTAAAACACACAACAATATACTGTATAAAAAACTATGCCATGTCAGTTTTATGTAAATAAACTGTCAATGTGTTTAATTAAAAATACGAGTTCTAAATGATTTGAATACAGTTGTTTTTTGTTGGTTTCTCTTGGAGATCTCCTCCACCTCACTGCCGTTGGTGATTTCGAAGATCTTCACATTGCGGTTTTGATTCGAACACTTTAACAGTCATTTCTAACAACCAACAGTTTTTACTTATTGCATTTTCAAGTTTAATATATATGCTATTTTATCCTCAGAGGCTGAAATGACGTCCCTTTCAGAGAGGCTGTGGACAAATCCCATTACTGCTCATATTGATTTGGGGGACACCACACAGTTCGCTTTTTTGATCCACTGCTCTGGAATAACACTCCCTTCTCATTTCCCATCCACACTGCTCTGGAATAACACTCCCTTCTCATTCCCCATCCACACTGCTCTGGAATAACACTCCCTTCTCATTTCCCATCCACACTGCTCTGGAATAACACTCCCTTCTCATTTCCCATCCACACTGTTCTGGAATAACACTCCCTTCTCATTTCCCATCCACACTGCTCTGGAATAACACTCCCTTCTCATTTCCCATCCACACTGCTCTGGAATAACACTCCCTTCTCATTTCCCATCCACACTGCTCTGGAATAACACTTCCTTCACATTTCCCATCCACACTGCTCTGGAATAACACTCCCTTCTCATTTCCCATCCACACTGCTCTGGAATAACACTCCCTTCTTATTTCCCATCCACACTGCTCTGGAATAACACTCCCTTCTCATTTCCCATCCACACTGATCTGGAATAACACTCCCTTCTCATTTCCCATCCACACTGCTCTGGAATAACACTCCCTTCTCATTTCCCATCCACACTGCTCTGGACCATATCCTCTGAGATTACAACCTGCAGAAATAGACATTATTAAACAATATAAACTATTCCAATGCATCTGATCTTACTTGGCAAAACTGTGCAAGAGAGCGATCACTATGTATTGCCTACGATAGTGCAGACACACAGCCTTCCTGATGAGGTCAATGACGAGACCGATCAAAGTGTATTGCCTACGATAGTGCAGACACACAGCCTTCCTGATGAGGTCCTTGACGAGAGCGATCACTATGTATTGCCTACGATAGTGCAGACACACAGCCTTCCTGACGAGGTCCTTGACGAGAGCGATCACTATGTATTGCCTACGATAGTGCAGACACACAGCCTTCCTGATGAGGTCAATGACGAGAGCGATCACTGTGTATTGCCTACGATAGTGCAGACACACAGCCTTCCTGATGAGGTCAATGACGAGAGCGATCACTATGTATTGCCTACAATAGTGCAGACACACAGCGTGGCTGACGAGGTCCTCGGGATAAAAATATTTTCTTTTGCATTTGTGTATATTTGAGATACTGATGATGTTGACAACTTTGGGAGGCCACATGGGAAGAAAGATGGAGTTGTCAGTTTGAGTATGGTGAATGACATCACAGACAAGGTTTCCATTGCCTCTTGTTCATTGGACAGGCCCATATTTGTCCCGGAGGATGAAGCAACCAGCTGGCGTGTTATTCTTGATGTATGGTTGGATGTTCTTGGCAATATGTTTCACTTGGCTTGATTCAGACAGTCGCCTCGTCACTTTGTACCAATGGATTAGGTGGGCTTTTGATGGCACGTTTAAGCCACTGCAAATGGTTCTCAAACTCAAAGCAATTGAGGTCATTGAGTGAGCAGTTGTGAAATGCAACCATCATCTGCCAAGTGAGTGAGACCATGTACATTGGTACATCATGGTCACCTAATAATCCCCAGTTTACAATTGGCTCATTCATCCCCCTCCTCTCCCCTGTAACTATTCCCCAGGTCGTTGCTGCAAATGAGAACGTGTTCTCAGTCAACTTACCTGGTAAAATAACGGTAAAATAAATAAATAAAATAAATAAATAAACATTGTAAACTGTAAGTGTATCATCATAGACATTCTTGCTCATCTCAAAGTGCATCAGCAGCTGTTCTGAATAATCAAGGTAATGTCTCCTCCGGCCATCATCTGGATCGATCTAAACGAACGTGGCTACACTGAGGGACAGCGGAGATAGACCTTTTTGTAAACAACATCCTTCAATACTATGAAATCCCTATGTAGAGCAAAAAAAACGGCCTGTACTCAGTGGCCTTTCATGGTCAAGGTCTGCCAGTGACCGAGGTTTTCGGGGCAAATTCTTTTTCTGGGCAATAAGCCTGGAAAAGAGATCAGAGCCTCTGACAACTTGGTTTCCTGAGAGAAAAACAGTCTGCATGTTCTAGAGCCTTGTTTAAGGGGAATCAACATCCTCCTCATGACAACCAAGTACGCCATATGCATAGCATCTAATGGAAAGCCTGAAATAAAATAAACTCTAGCGTCTATCGATGGAGATGTAGCTACCTGATGGCTAGCCAGGTAGATCAAGTTATTGAATTCACCATCATTTCTCTCTGGATGCGTGTCCTCAGAGTGCAACACCACCCTTCCGTTCCCAGAGCCTTTAATCTGACCTTTCTCATGCTAAATATCTACTACGGGATTTGATGCATTCTAGCATGGCTCTCACTGGTGCATCACAAAGACCAGCTTTGATTGTGACCCGATAATGACCATTTGTCCGATTGACACTTGAAACCAGGAGCACCTTCAACTGAGACAGGACACCACTCAGGTAATCATCCACAGCAGGCTTAGTCTCTCCAGTGAATGGATGAAAATCATTAAAGCTGCATAAAATAGGACAAAGTTGACAGCTAGATGATTTGAAGAGAGAAAAACCATCAATGTTGATTTTCAAATAAATTGTAAACCTCAATGAAATCTGGATGCTCAACCAGTCTTCACTATACCCTGCTCAACACCAGAAAAAAAATCATAGTTACCCTGACATTTCTCAATAGTATTGTACTCTCTGGGTGAATGCATAAGTGTGTCAAACAATATTTTAGTATGATCACATTGAGAAGGTGTCACTTAAATGACCATTTATACTAGTTTCAGTAGAAATGTCAGAAGTTCCATTAATCGCTAGACTCTGACAGATTCTAAAACATCCACGTGGATGTTAACTCCACCGTTTATGATAAGCCACAGCTAAATTGCAGTAGTCCCAACAATCAAACTAAGTCCCATTTGCCTTTACGGGTGACAAAATGATTGTGTTTTACCTCTTCAAAGATCGTCTTCTTGTCCACCGGGCTTGATTAACTTGAAATTGGTTGTACTCTGTGTTCATTTTCTTCTTCTATGGTATTATGGCGGTCTGCAAACATACGTTAGAGGTGCATGCTGCTACCCACTGTATGGGGTAAGATACGAGATTTAAATAAATACATTAACAAGCGCATCTTCCAACAGTATTTCTTGCAATGTTTCCGCCATAAAGTCCTGGAGACCCAAAAACTTTTCAGTTGGAGATACAATTATGGCCAGTTTCTGGGACTTCTTGCTTGTTTTGGCAGTACAATTAATCACATGCCATAAAGTCAACCTTCTTCATGAGCAGCATATCAGTTTCCATCAACTGCTGAACGACACTGAATCTCCCCAGGCTGCGGGGCTTCCACCACCATATCTTCAACTCCCTTCGCTCCTTCAACTATTTTGTGTGCCTCTGTGTCGGAGACCTGCTGTACAGCCCTGACCCTTAACCCTTCAAACTCCTTTAACCTAATCGGGCACTCTGGGAAAATAGGAACGTGATTTCCAGCACAATTACAACACCATGTATCCTCAGAGTCTTCAACATTATCCCTTCAGTGCACACTTGATACATGGCTTGATACATGGTTTGATACATGGCTTGCTGCACGGCTTGATGCAAGGCTTGATACACGGCTTGATACATTGATACACAGGTTGATACGCGGCTTGATACACGGCTTGATACACGGCTTGATACACGGCTTGATACACGGCTTGCTGCACGGCTTGATACACGGCTTGATACACGGCTTGATACACAGCTTGATACACGGCTTGATACACGGCTTGATGCACAGCTTGCTGCACAGCTTGCTGCACGGCTTGATACACAGGTTGATACACGGCTTGATGCACAGCTTGCTGCACGGCTTGCTGCACAGCTTGATACACAGGTTGATACACGGCTTGATGCACAGCTTGATGCACGGCTTGATACACGGCTTGATACACGGCTTGATGCACGGCTTGATACACGGCTTGATACACGGCTTGATGCACGGCTTGATACACTGCTTGATACACGGCTTGATGCACGGCTTGATACACGGCTTGATGCACGGCTTGATGCACGGCTTGATACACGGCTTGATACACGGCTTGATGCACGGCTCGCTGCACGGCTTGATACACGGCTTGATGTACGGCTTGATGCACTGCTTGATACACGGCTTGATACACGACTTGATGCACGGCTTGATACACGACTTGATACACGGCTTGATACACGGCTTGATACAGGTTGATGCACGACTTGATGCACGGCTTGATGTACGGCTTGATGTACGGCTTGATGCACTGCTTGATGTACGGCTTGATGCACGACTTGATGCACTGCTTGATGTACGGCTTGATGCACGACTTGATACACGGCTTGATGCACGACTTGATGTACGGCTTGATGTACGGCTTGATGCACTGCTTGATACACGGCTTGATGCACGACTTGATGCACGGCTTGATGTACGGCTTAATGTACGGCTTGATGCACTGCTTGATGCACTGCTTGATGTACGGCTTGATGTACGGCTTGATGCACGACTTGATGCACGGCTTGATGCACGACTTGATACACGGCTTGATGCACGACTTGATGCACGGCTTGATACACGGCTTGCTGCACGGCTTGATACACGGCTTGATACACGGCTTGATGCACGGCTTGATACACGACTTGATACACTGCTTGATACACTGCTTGCTGCATGGCTTGATGCACTGCTTGATGCACTGCTTGCTGCACGGCTTGATGCACTGCTTGCTGCATGGCTTGATGCACGGCTTGATGCACTGCTTGATGCACTGCTTGCTGCACGGCTTGCTGCACGGCTTGCTGCACGGCTTGATGCACTGCTTGCTGCATGGCTTGCTGCATGGCTTGCTGCACGACTTGATGCACTGCTTGATGCACTGCTTGATGTACGGCTTGATGCACGACTTGATACACGGCTTGATGCACGACTTGATGTACGGCTTGATGTACGGCTTGATGCACTGCTTGATGCACTGCTTGATACACGGCTTGATGCACTGCTTGATACACGGCTTGATGCACTGCTTGATGCACTGCTTGATGTACGGCTTGATGCACTGCTTGATGTACGGCTTGATGTACGGCTTGATACGCGGCTTGATGCACTGCTTGATGCACTGCTTGATGCACTGCTTGATGTACGGCTTGATGCACTGCTTGATACACGGCTTGATGCACTGCTTGATGCACTGCTTGATGTACGGCTTGATGCACGGCTTGATGCACGGCTTGATGCACGACTTGATGCACGGCTTGATGTACGGCTTAATGTACGGCTTGATGCACTGCTTGATGCACTGCTTGATGTACGGCTTGATGTACGGCTTGATGCACTGCTTGATGTACGGCTTGATGTACGGCTTGATGTACGGCTTGATGCACGGCTTGATGTACGGCTTGATGTACGGCTTGATGTACGGCTTGATGTACGGCTTGATGCACGACTTGATGCACGACTTGATACACGGCTTGCTGCACGACTTGATACACGGCTTGACGCACGACTTGATGCACGACTTGATACACGGCTTGATGCACGACTTGATGCACGGCTTGATACACGGCTTGATACACTGCTTGATGCACTGCTTGCTGCATGGCTTGATGCACTGCTTGATGCACTGCTTGCTGCACGGCTTGATGCACTGCTTGCTGCATGGCTTGATGCACTGCTTGATGCACTGCTTGCTGCACGGCTTGCTGCACGGCTTGCTGCACGGCTTGATGCACTGCTTGCTGCATGGCTTGATGCACTGCTTGCTGCACGGCTTGATGCACTGCTTGCTGCATGGCTTGATGCACGGCTTGATGCACTGCTTGATGCACTGCTTGATGCACTGCTTGCTGCATGGCTTGATGCACGGCTTGATGCACTGCTTGCTGCATGGCTTGATGCACGGCTTGCTGCACGGCTTGCTGCACGGCTTGATGCACTGCTTGCTGCATGGCTTGATGCACTGCTTGCTGCACGGCTTGATGCACTGCTTGCTGCATGGCTTGCTGCACGGCTAGCTGCACGGCTTGCTCCACGGCTTGCTGCACGGCTTGCTGCACGGCTTGCTGCACGGCTAGCTGCACGGCTAGCTCCACGGCTTGCTCCACGGCTTGCTCCACGGCTTGCTCCACGGCTTGCTGCACGGCTTGCTGCACGGCTAGCTGCACGGCTAGCTCCACGGCTTGCTCCACGGCTTGCTGCACGGCTTGCTGCACGGCTTGCTGCACGGCTTGCTCCACGGCTTGCTGCACGGCTTGCTGCACGGCTTGCTCCACGGCTTGCTGCACGGCTTGCTGCACGGCTTGCTGCACGGCTTGCTCCACGGCTTGCTGCACGGCTTGCTCCACGGCTTGCTGCACGGCTTGCTGCACGAGAGCTCTCAGCGCATATCTCACATATCCCAGCTTCACATGTGAAGGGAGATGCTCTTCATCAAACATCAATTATATCGACAGGTTTTCTTCTTTTCTAACGTCCACCACACGGTTCAGATGGCGTGCTCTGACGGCGTGCTCCGACGGCGTGCTCCAACTACTCCTGGTATGTTCCGTGTAAACCACAAGGCAGAGACGACACCTTTTAACGGTGTTCTGCTCCAGAAATCTGAACTCTCCACTTCATACGTTGATAGTTTGTAGAGCCTTATTGCCTTTTCCTTCTGCCCCCCCCCCCCAAAAAAAGCATAATTGTTAGTGAATCGTTCTCCAACAAAAAACATATGTTCATTTACAACTTCAGCCTTTTTTGTTCCATTTTCCTTTATCTTCCACTCTTTTTCTTCACAATTTTTGCTCAATGTGCCATCAGACTCAAGCTCATCCATCCCACCTTCCATATTACTCCACTCCGGTAACCGTCATCCTTCTCGTCCTGTCATTGTATCTGGCTAGTGTCTCCATTCCGTCCGACCATACTGGATCCAGCTTCCTCGTGGCGCCGTCATCAGTGTTAATTACCATACTAATAAAGCAATCAGGTCAGTAGGGTGCAGCTGTCACACAACACCACAAACAGGTTGACAAGACACCTTTCTCACTAGTGTGGAAACACTTCATGCACTATAAATCACTAAACATCATATGGCAAATTAGCACTATAAATAGAACGCTAAATACATGACATTAATATAATAAGGATTTACATTTGGATATTGTCTTATCCATGTACAGTATATTATGAATAACATATTTATAAAAGGCAATATCCAAAGGTAAAAGTGTATTACTAATATCATGAATTTGGCATCCTAATAAAGCTAATGGTGACTACATCGAAACATCTGAAGATCAATCGTGAATGTACGATATACCAAACTACACGTTGAAATGATGGTGTCCTTTGGGCAAATTAGATGTCAATGTACTACATTCAATATAGCCTACATAAACCCAACATCACTTCAAATTCACTTTCACATAGCTTGTGTAAAACAAGTTAGAGGAGTTACTTTCAACTATTCAATGTTATTAAGGTAGAGCAAATGAGTATGGAAGCTGATCAGTGACCATATGCTGTCTGTTGACATGATAGCTCAGGAGAAATGAACAGCTCGTTTTCAAAGCTAAGCAGGGTAAATAGAGATAGGCATCTGGATGGTAGGCTTGCTCTCAATGGAGTATATTACTCCTCATATACACGTAGGAGTACTGTTCAGGTAGGACTGTGGCTTCAGATTTTACTTCATTATAGGTATCTCTTTATTTAGGTTGAGAGCATGACCTTGATTTAAACATACCATTTTACTACGAACATTGAAACAAAGTCCATTTAAATATGTCTAATCAAATATGAAATTCAACATAATTTAAAACACATGTCGCGTTCGTCGTAATGTGGAAGAGAGGAGGACCAAGGCGCAGCGTGAAGTGAATACATTCTTCTAATTTATTTAAGAAGAAACACCAACCAAACTAATACAAAACAACAAAACGAACGTGACGCTATATATATACCAGTGCAGACACAGGCAACTAACACAGACAATCACCCACAACCCACAATGACAAAACAGGCTACCTAAATATGGTTCCCAATCAGAGACAACGACTAACACATGCTTCTGATTGAGAACCATATCAGGCCAAACACAGAAACAGACAAACTAGACATACAACATAGAACGCCCACTCAGATCACACGCTGACCAAACAAAACATATAAACATACAAAGCAAACTATGGTCAGGGCGTGACACCACCCAATATATAGGATGAAAAACTGACGTTGGTTAAGCAGTGAGAACATGCAAAAATGTCAACATCTAAAACAGGGGTGTCAAACTCATTCCACGGAGGGCCTTGTGTCTGCAGGTTTTTGGTCTTTCCTTTCAATAAAGCCCTAGACAACCAGGTGTGGGGAGTTCCTAACTAATTAGTGATGTTAATTCATCAATCAAGTACAAGGGTGGAGCGAAAACCCGCAGACACTCGGCCCTCCATGGAATGAGTTTGACACCTGTGATCTAAAATATATTGAAAATGTGACATGAATCGGATGTTGCAAGTTCAACCTACACTACCTATCAAAAGTTTTAGAACACCTACTCATTAAAGGGTTTTTCTTTATTTTTACTATTTTCTACATTGTAGAATAATAGTGAAGAAATCAAAACTATGAAATTGTCACGGTAGTCCTCCTCCTCTTCATCCGAAGAGGAGGAGCATGGATTGAACCAAAACGCAGCTTCTGAAGTTGACATTATTTATTTACAGAAAAGATGAACAAACACGAACTTCACTATAACTAACAAAACAACAAACGGAGTAGACAGACCTGGACGACGAACTTGCATTAAACACGAAGAACGCACGAACAGGGAAAAATAGACTACACAAAATGACGATGTACAAAACAAACCGAACAGTCCCGTATGGTGCGACAAACACTGACACAGGAGACAACCACCCACAACAAACACTGTGAAACAACCTACCTAAATATGACTCTCAATTAGAGGAACGCCAAACACCTGCCTCTAATTAAGAGCCATACCAGGCAACCCTAAACCGACATAGAAACAGACAACATAGAATGCCCACCCAAACTCACGTCCTGACCAACTAACACATACAACAAACTAACAGAAATAGGTCAGGAACGTGACAGAAATAACACATATGGAATCATGTTGTAACCAAAAAAGTGTTAAACAAATCAAAATATAGTTTACATTTGAGATTCTTCAAATAGCTACCATTTGCCTTGATGACAGCTTTTCACACTCTTGGCATTGTCTCAACCAGCTTCACCAGGAATGCTTTTCCAACAGTCTTGAAGGAGTTCCCACATATACTGAGCACTTGTTGGCTGCTTTTCCTTCACTCTGTGGTCCGACTCATCCCTAACCATCTCAATTGGGTTGAGGTGGGGTCATTGTGGAGGCCAGGTCATCTGATGCAGCACCATCACTCTCCTTCTGGGTCAAATAGCTCTTACACAGCCTGGCGGTGTGTTGGGTCATTGTCCCGTTGAAAAACAAATGATAGTCCCACTAAGCCCAAACCAGATGGTATGGCGTATCACTGCAGAATGCTGTGGAAGCCAAGCTGGTTAAGGGTGCCTTGAATTCTAAATAAATCACAGACAGTGTCACCAGCAAAGCACCCCCACACCATAACACCGCCTCCTCCATGCTTTACGGTGGGAAATACACATGCAGAGATCATCCATTCACTCACACCGCGTCTCACAAAGACACAGAGGTTGGAACCAAAAATCTCCCATTTGGAATCTCCAGGCCAAAGGACAAATTTCCACCGGTCTAATGTCCATTGGTCGTATTTCTTGGCCCAAGGAAGTATCTTCTTCTTATCAGTGTCCTTTAGTAGTGGTTTCTTTGCAGCAATTCAACCATGAAGGTTTGTTTCACGCAGTCTCCTCTGACTGCACTTGAAGAAACTTTCAAAGTTATTGAAATGTTCCGTATTGACTGACCTTCATGTCCTAAAGCAATGATGGACTGTCATTTCTCTTTGCTTATTTGAGCTGTTCTTGCCATAATATGGACTTGGTCTTTTACCAAATATGGCTATCTTCTGTACACCACCCCTACCTTGTCACAACACAACAGATTGGCTCAAACACATTAAGAAGGAAAGAAATTCCACAAACTAACTTTTAAGAAGGCACACCTGTTAATTGAAATGCATTCCAGGTGACTACCTCATGAAGCTGGTTGAGAGAATGCCAAGAGTGTGCAAAGCTGTCATCAAGGTAAAGGGTGGCTATTGGAAGAATCTCAAATATAAAATATGTTTTGATTTGTTTAGTACTGTTTTGGTTACTACATGATTCGATGTGTGTAATTTCATAGATTTGATGTATTCACTAGTATTCTACAATGTAGAAAATAGTAAAAATAAAGAAAATCCCTTCAATGAGTAGGTGTTCTAAATTTTTGACCGGTAGTGTATTTACACCACATGACATGAATGTGTTGCAATTTCCATGTAAATTCTACATTTAATTTTTTTTTACCATTCTATGTGGAATTTTCATTGCAATTTCAACATATACGTAGTTTGATGATTATGTTGAAATGTGATTGATGTAACAACCTGTTATTCAGGTTAAGTCATTGTATTTAAGTTGAAGGTTGACCCTAATTTCAATGTTTGCAACACTGGTATTAAATTATATAAAAACGGTACTGGTTGATGACTTTTAGCAAATCCAAATGTCTTTCAAAGATAGATTCAACGTCACAATATGTTGACAAATTACGTTGAAACAACGTTGATTCAACCAGTTTGTTCCCCGCCTGGTATGTCATGGTTGATCGGATCGTAGCTCCCAAGTGCCCTAGAAAGAAAACCATATTGTCAAGAAAACGTAGATGAAATTGAAAAAGTTTCAAGAAAAACGTTAAATGTTTGAGAATAGACAGCATTAATGATATAAAATAACACAGGATAAATATTAGTATTTGTTCAAGGAATTTTTAGCCCATTCACAGGCTGTATTCTTATTGCACCGTATGTCCCGTGTGGCTCAGTTGGTAGAGCATGGCGCTTGCAACGCCAGGGTTGTGGGTTCAATTCCCACGGGGGGACCAGGATGAATATGTATGAACTTTCCAATTTGTAAGTCGCTCTGGATAAGAGCGTCTGCTAAATAATGTAAATGTATTGCACAAACGTCCAAATGCACGACATGTAAGATGCTGGAGAGTTTAGCTGAAATAAAGTTTTTGTAATACAGGAAAGGTCACCTCCAGTCCAAGGGACACGAACACCTGTCTATCAACAGGTCTGTCCTTGGTAGATGTCATGGCCGTGAATGAATAGAGACACGAGTATGAGAGTAATCGTATAGTGACATCTACTGGTAGCTGAACAGTATTACACCTTCAGTTTATTAACCGGGGGGTTGTTCAGGATCCCAACATTTTACAACCGTTTGCAACTAAATCAATTAATCAGAATAACTAGTACTCCCTGCTCAAAACTCCATGCTTCTGCAGTACACCCAGCAGAAGAAACAAATATGTATCTGTGATAACAGGCTTACACGCTCTTCTGAAGTGCTAGAGACCCTAGGTTAAAACTCCAGCAGGTCACTTAAAACATCCGCAAAATACCAGATGCATTTCCTTCTAAATAAGAGTCACATTATTAGGAATCAACCATAGAAGGGTTTAAAATTTGTCTGGTGAATGTATCTGACTCTATAGCTCACTCAAAACTGGAATTTCAATGTTGTTGAAGGATGATTAGCTACTTCCACTAGATGGCATCATTGTCACGAAAAAGAGGAAGAGGGCCTGGTGAAGGCCTGTTAGGTCTAGGCTATACACACGGCCGCCGTTATGGGCGGGCCTTAGTGGGCCTGACCCGCCCTACCTTACCTCCTTGCCTATCCAAATAAAATATAGAAATATTGATCATTTATTTGACCGAGACGCACGCCGTCAGAAAGAGGCATCAATCTCAGTTAGCAAAACATCGCCCCTCTGTCTCAGTATGTGTGGACTTGTATATCAGATACATTGGCTACATAGTGGGGCGCTGTCTCGCTATGCTTTCTCCGGTGATATACCATAGTTTCAGCCGAGAGGAAGAGACGAAGCAAAAGGGCTCACTCTAGCCAAAATCTGTCCAGTATAAATCCAATGCGTTTCTATGGGAATAATATGCAGACCTAAACTTGTCGCCAGCCTTCTCTACTTTTGGACAAGGAGTCCCATTGTTAGGGCAGAGACATGAGCATCTCTGGTTTCAGCCTCTTGAGAATTGGAAAGGAAAGTAGGCGAGTGCATTGTTAGGATGCTGGATTGCCTTAAAGTAAATTGATGTTTCGTCTAAATTATATAAGTACTCCTATCTAAATAAAATACTTCACCAGGGAGTATGACTTGGCCACGAGGATCATTAGCTTATTTTTAAACAATAGCTGTGGATTGTTTCAAATCAAGTGTGTTTAGGAAAATCAAAGCAAATTGTATTTGTCACATGCGCCAATACAACAGGTGTAGGTAGACCTTACCGTGAAATGCTTACATACAAGACATAACCAACAACGCAGTACAATAAATAGAGTTGATAAAACATTTACTAAATAAACTAAAGTAAATGCCAAGAGTGTGCAAAGCTGTCATCAAGGCAAAGGGTGGCTATTTTGAAGAACCTCAAATATAAAATATATTTTGATTTGTTTAACACTTTCTTGGTTACTACATGATTCAGTATGTGTTATTTCATAGTTTTGATGTCTTCACTATTATTCTACAATGTAGAAAATAGTACAAATAAAGAAAACCCTGGAATGTGTAGGTTTGTCCAAACTTTTGACTGGTACTGTATATGTCCTGGATGTCAGGAATCTTGGCTCCAGTGATGTACTGGGCCTTATGCACTACCCTCTGTGGCGCCTTACGGTCAGATGCCGAGCAGTTGCCATACCAGGCGGTGATGCAACCGGTCAGGATGCTCTCGATGGTACAGCTGTAGAACTTTTTGGGGATCTGGGGACCCATGCCAAACCTGTTCAGTCTCCTGAGATGGATAAGGTGCTGTCGTAGCCTCTTCACAACTGTCTTGGTGTGTTTGGACCATGATAGTTTGTTGGTGATGTGGACTCCATGGATCTTGAAACTCTCGACCCGCTCCACTTCAGTCCCTTCAATGTTAATGGGGGCCTGTTCGGCCCTCCTTTTCCTATAGCCCACGATCAGCTCCTTTGTCTTGCTCACATTGAGAGAGAGGTTGTTGTCCTGGTGTAACTGATGTGAAATGGCTAGCTAATTAGCGGTGGGGCGCGCTAATAGCCTTTCAAACGGTGACGTCACTCGCTTTGAGACCTTGAAGTAGTGCTTCCCCTTGCTCTGCAAGGGCCGCGGCTTTTGTGGAGCGATGGGTAACGATGCTTTGTGGGAGACTGTTGTTGATGTGTGCAGAGGGTCCCTGGTTCGCGCGAGTGGACGGACGTAAAGTTATACTGTTACATTGGTGCCGTGACCCGGATCAACAGCATCAATGTAACAGTATAACTTTACGTCCGTCCCCTCGCCCCGACGCGAACCAGGGACCCTCTGCACACGTGTTTGTATGCTGCTATATCAACTCAGTGGTTTTTTTTGCAGATTGTTTGCAAACTGATATGTGACACGTACTAATGTCAAAATAACATGCAAAACAGGCAACAGGTGGGGCTCAAATAATAAAAATGATTTGTATTTTATTTTAGCTCAACAGGTCGAGCTCAGATATTCCTGCAGTCAGCATGCCAATTGTACGCTCCCTCAACTTGAGACACCTGTGGCATTGTGTTGTGTGACAAAACTGCACATTTTAGAGTGGCCTTTTATTGCCCCCAGAACATGGTGCACATGTGTAATGGCATGCTTTTTAATCAGCTTCTTGATATGACACACCAGTCAGGTGGATGGATTGTCTTGGCAAAGAATAAATGCTCAAAAACAGGGATGTAAACAAATTTCTGCACAACATTTTAGAGAAATAAGCTTTTTGTGCTTATGGAACATTTCTGTGGTATTTTATTTCAGCTCATGAAACATGGGACCAACACTTTACAGGTTGCGTTTATATTTTTATTCAGTGCATATTTTGTTCAGACCATAAATTATGTGAAGAATTGTATAAACTGCAGACACATGAGTTCACTCCTGATTCAGTATTTGTTTGTGTCCAGGACTGTTATTAAGATGCACGTTTGTTATGAGGATCGGTGTTTCCCTTTAAGAACCAACGTAGCACTACGCATCTGCTTTCAACAATGCATTTGTCTTTCCGTGAGGCTCTCAAACGCAACTCAGGCATTCCGGTCATCCACCTCGAGCGCCCGAGCAGAGGCACACCGATCTCTGGCGGAGTCCTTACCGGAGACGGGCTTCGCGGGGTAATCAAGAAGGCAGGCAGTAAACCATCCCGGGTATAACGATGGAACCGTAAAATAAATACGGAAGGGGGGAACAGGTAAACCTCCTTTTTCGATTCAAGACGTTGTAGCCTCATGCCATTTGGCTTTGCTGTCATTTTACTAAGGATGCTCCGGTGTAGGGCACATCAAGGACTGTGAATAAGTATGAATAGAGTATTCGAGAAATGGAGACATGCAGAGAAAGCTGCAAATATGTTGCCAAGCCGAATATATTTTTGTTTATAAAGATCAGAGTTACGCACGCACCTATAGCATAGGCCTAATGTTATGATGGTTGGTTGTTTTGTTTGTGTCGCTGTCCAGCAGCGAGCCTGCTGCTGCAAGGATGCAGCGCAGATGTGTGTGTACCTTGTCATCTTGCGCTATACGTTGGTAGTAGCGGTACTAGGCTATTCTCCGACCAGGTAATCACAACCCTTGCAGATTACGCGTCGGTCATTTGCGAATTGGCGTTATACATTATTAATGTAATGTATTTGGAAAGCATTTGATAGAGATGGTTCATATGAAAGGCAGGTTCAGTAAGCGTTGGGGAAAAGCACAGTAATCTCAAGCCAAACACCTGCCATTTTAGTAGCCTACTAAAGTCGTGACTGGTCTCCTGGCATGCAATTTGACCTTGCAGTAGTTTTCGATTTTCAGTAAAAATAGGAAATCTCACGGAAATATAAACATCTGGCTTGTAAAAGGGCTCTGGACTTTGTGTTTGTTGGTGGGGACATTCTAGATTGTAGGTCAGGTTACTCACACTCTCTCCAAATGTCCTCTAGAAATATATGTTGTTTTCCCAGGAGTCTGCAGTGACTCAGCTTTGCATTATGGTTGTTGATGCATATGGTGATGACCAGAGGAGTAAAGGGCCCAGTTATTGAGAGCATATTCACCCCACATACACCCCACATACACCCCACATACACCCCACATACACCCCACATTCACCCCACATACACCCCACATACACCCCACATACACCCCACATACACCCCACATACACCCCACATACACCCCACATACACCCCACATACACCCCACATACACCCCACATTCACCCCACATTCACCCCACATTCACCCCACATTCACCCCACATTCACCCCACATTCACCCCACATACACCCCACATACACCCCACATACACCCCACATTCACCCCACATACACCCCACATTCACCCCACATACACCCCACATTCACCCCACATACACCCACATATAACCTCTGCCTGGTTCCAAAACAACCATAGACTGGATCCAAAACAACCATAGCCTGGATCCAAAACAACCATAGCCCGGTTCCAAAACAACCATAGCCTGGATCCAAAACAACCATAGCCTGGATCCAAAACAACCATAGCCCGGTTCCAAAACAACCATAGCCTGGTTCCAAAACAACCATAGCCTGGTTCCAAAACAACCATAGACTGGATCCAAAACAACCATAGCCTGGTTCCAAAACAACCATAGACTGGATCCAAAACAACCATAGCCTGGTTCCAAAACAACCATATACTGGATCCAAAACAACCATAGCCCGGTTCCAAAACAACCATAGCCTGGTCCTTTCCTGTCTAACTACATCCTCTTTAGTGTTTGCAGATTGGAGAGGACTGTCACAGGACTGATCACATCAAATCACATTTTATTTGTCACATGCGTCGTAAACAACATTGGTGTAGACTAACAGTGAAATGCTTACTTACAGGTTCATTTTTCAACAATGCAGAGATAAAGACACAATATAAAAAATATATCAAATTTGAAATAGTGACACAATTAATAAATACACAGTGAATAATGAATAACAATGACGAGTAAAAATAACATGGCTATATACAGGAAGTAGAAAATAACATGGCTATATACAGGAAGTACCAGTACCGAGGCGATGTGCAGGGGTACGGGGTAATTGAGGTAGATATGTACATATAGGTAGGGTTAAAGTGACTGGGCAACAGGATAGATAATAGACAGTAGCAGCCATTTGATTAGATATTTAGCAGTCTTGTTTAGCAGTCTTATGGCTTGGGGGTAGAAGCTGTCCAGTTATTGCACCACCACCTATAGCATTCAATGGACTCAGTGAGCCTCTGCCTTATTGCAACACTGATGCTTTCCTTTCAGATCTGCAAACACTAAAGGTGTAAGGGCTAGACATTGGACCAGGCCTGTAGGGTCAGGCAATTTTCTGCTGTCCAATCCCAGTGAACGAATGACCAATCCACTGCCAGTATCATATTCGCTAGCTACACACATCCTGATATTAAAACCCCACCCTTGATCCAGTCTGTTACACAAATGAGACAATGTGCAGCTCCCCTTTTGGATAAGTGGCGGAATGACTGTCTCCATGGTAGCTTGGCCATCACTGTCATAGCATGCTGTTTCCTGCCAGTCTCCATTGTACATATCTCTCTCTCCAACTCCTCCTGAGTTAGAGTACCTCATGATAAGCTGTAGACCACACTATCTACCAAGAGAGTTCTCATCTATATTATTCATAGCTGTCTATTTACCACCACAAACCAATGCTGGCACTAAGATCGCACTCAATGAGCTATATAAGGCCATAAGCAAACAAGAAAATGCTCATCCAGAAGCGGCCCTCCTAGTGAACGGGGACTTTAATGCAGGCAAACTTAAATCCATTTTACCTCATTTCTACCAGCATGTCACATATGCAACCAGAGGGAAAAAACTCTGGACCACCTTTACTCCACACACAGTGTGGCAAATCTGACCATAATTCTATCCCCCTGATTCCGGCTTACAAGCAAAAACTAAAGCAGGAAGTACCAGTGACTTGCTTAATACGAAAGTGGTCCGATGACGCGGATGCTACGCTACAGGACTGTTTTGCTAGCACAGACTGGAATGTGTTCAGTGATTCATCCAATGGCATTGAGGAGTATACCACCTCAGTCACCGGCTTGATCAATAAGTGCATTGACGACATCATGCCCACAGTGACCGTACGTACATATCCCAACTAGAAGCCATGGATTACAGGCAACATCCGCACTGAGCTAAAGGCTAGAGCTGCCACTTTCAATGACACTAAACCGGACACTTATCAGAAATCTCACTATGACCTCAGATGAAACATCAAACAAGCAAAGCATTAATACAGGACTAAGATTGAATCCTACTACACCAGCTCTGATGCTCGTCAGATGTGTCAAGGCTTGCAAACTATTACGGACTACAAAGGGAAACCCAGCTGCAAGCTGCCAAGTGACACTAGCCTACCAGATGAGCTAAATGCCTTTTATGCTCGCTTTGAGGCAAGCAACACTGAAGCATGCATGAGAGCAGCAGTTATTCCGGACGACTTTGTGATCACACTCTCCGTAATCAATGTGAGCAAGACCTCTAAACAGGTCAACATTCACAAGGCCACACAGCCAGATGCATTACCAGAGCGTGTACTCAGTGCATGCGCGGACCAACTGACAAGTGTCTTCACTGACATTTTCAACCTCTCCCTGACCGAGTCTGTGATACCCCCATGTTTCAATCAGACCACCATAGTCCCTGTGCCCAAGAATACTAAGGTAACCTGCTTAAATGACTACCGCCCCATAGCACTCACGGTAGCCATGAAGTGCTTTGAAAGGTTGGTCATGGCTCATATCCACACCATCATCCCGGAAACCCTAGACCCACTCCAATTTGCATACCGCCCCAACAAATCCACGGATGACCCAATCGCAATCCACACTGCCCTTTCCCACCTGGACAAACTCCATTGTTCAACACCATAGTGCCCACAAAGCTCATCACTAAGCTAAGGACCCTGGGACTAAACACCTTCCTCTGCAACTGAATCCTGGACTTCCTGACGGGCCACCCCCAAGTGGTAAGGGTAGGCAATAACACATCTGCCACACTGATCCTCAACACCATGGCCCCTCAGGGATGCGTGCTTACTCCCTGTTCACCCATGACTGCGGGGCCAAGCACGACTCCAACACCATCATTAAGTTTGCTGACGACACAACAGTGGTTGGCCCGATCACCGACAACGATGAGACAGCCTATAGGGAGGAGATCAGAGACCTGGCAGTGTGGTGCCAGGACAACAACCTCTCCCTCAATGTGAGCAAGACAAAGGAGGTGATCGTGGACTACAGGAAAAGGAGGGACGAACAGGCCCCCATTAACATTGACACGGCTGTAATGGAGCGGGTCGAGAGTTTCAAGTTCCTTGGTGTCCACATCACCAACAAACTATCATGGTTCAAACACACCAAGACAGTCGAGAAGAGGGCATGACAACACCTTTCCCCCTCATGAGACTGAAAAGATTTGGCATGGGTCCCCAGATCCTCAAAAAGTTCTACAGCTGCACCATCGAGAGCATCCTGGTTGCATTACTGCCTGGTATGGCAACTGCTCAGCCTCCTACCATAAGGCGCTACAGAGTGTAGTGCATACGACCTAATATATCACTGGGGCCAAGCTTCCTGACATCCAGGACCTATTTACTAGGCGGTGTCAGTAACCCAAAATGTTGCAAGATCGAATCCCAGAGCTGACAAGGTAAAAATCTGTCGTTCTGCCCCTGAACAAGGCAGATAACACACTTTTTCCTAGGCCGTCATTGAAAATAAGAATTTGTTCTTAACTGACCTGCCTAATTAAATAAATGTTTAAAAAAATGTAAAACAATTGTCAAAATCTCCAGTCACCCAAGTCATAGACTGTTGTCTCTGCTACCGCATGGCAAGCGGTGCCAGAGCGCCAAGTCTAGGTCCAAAAGGCTCCTTAACAGCTTCTGTAAGACTGCTGAACAATTAATAAAATGGCCACCCAGATTATTTACATTGACCCCCCCCCTTTTGTTTTTAAACTGCTGATACTTGCTGTTTATTATCTATGCATCTATGTCACTTTACCCCTACCTACATCTACAAATTACCTCGACTAACCTGTACCCCCTGTATATAGCCTCGTTACTGTTATGTCATTTTATTCTGTTACTTTTTATTACATTTTTTACTTTAATTTATTTAGTAAATATTTTGTTAACTCCATTTCTTGAACTGCAATGTTGATTAAGGGCATGTAAGTAAGCATTTCACGGTAAGGTCTTCACCTGTTGTATTCGGTTTGATTTGATTTTGATTGACTACCTCGTCCTAGACCCACAAGCAGCTTTGTTAGTCCATTAAGCAGTTTTCTTTTCACCGGCCTTATTGTCTCATTGTGCTCCAAGCTTTCACCCGGACACCGCTCACTATATAAGTAAAGCATTTAGCACAATTACTGCAGTGACTCCAGGCAAAGAAATTTCATTTGACGCTAAATGAAAGCAGTCCGAATGACTGACAGATAGATGGGTAGATTTAATTTGCATAATCTGACTGATTCTTTGTTCTTTGTTTCCTTGGTGATTTGCATGCAGTGATATCCAACTATAATACGAACCTGTTGAAGGGTAACAGGAATGTAGTCTGAGCCAGTGGTCCTCTCCTATAGCACTCTAACCACTGAACCCACAGTATCTTACTGTCTGGATGTCTGCATGTATCTTTTCTCTATTCTTTTACAATCCTAAAGATTAGTTGGAAAAGTAAATATGCTGAAAAAAGGCTACCAAAGTTCTAGTTAGAGGAGCCTTCCTCTTCCAGACTTCGTTCTTCCTGGATAGACCTGTCATTATTCCTGTGAGCTGGTCGCTCTCCACAGTACAAATGCTGAACTCTGGGATTCCTACCCTGCAGCTGTCGATAGTGCTGAAATGCTGTTCGCCATATTTCCGCTTATTCGTTTTTTTTATTTTTTATTTTTACATTTGACCTTTTTTACACTAGACAAAGTCACCATAGTACTCCAGTTTAGTTCATTTGGACAGGTTCATTTCCTGTGAACTTTGTCTCTTTGGGACATCTTTTTAAATTTGTCCCAGTTTTGCATGTTTTCCCAACAAGCTACTTTTGGTTTCTTCTTTTTTAATGTGATGCCCCTGTATACGATGCCATCTTCATCCTGAAGGCAATCTGATCGAAAGATTGAATGTAGAAAACACGCATTTCCTGTTCCACCATGTCCCTACACTGATCATGGCTCAGAGAGAAATATTGTGCTTAGTGAGATTACGAATCCACATGTACTTCATCTTTTCTTGTTGTTGCTTTCTTGGCAATGGGGGTGAATCACGGTGGACAATGGGGGTGAATCACGGTGGACAATGGGGGTGAATCACGGTGGACAATGGGGGTGAATCACGGTGGCCAATGGGGGTGAATCACGGTGGCCAATGGGGGTGAATCACGGTGGCCAATGGGGGTGAATCACGGTGGCCAATGGGGGTGAATCACGGTGGCCAATGGGGGTGAATCACGGTGGCCAATGGGGGTGAATCACGGTGGCCAATGGGGGTGAATCACGGTGGCCAATGGGGGTGATTCACGGTGGCCAATGGGGGTGAATCACGGTGGACAATGGGGGTGAATCACGGTTGACAATGGCGTGAGCCAAGCCTGTAAATAACACTCCTAACAGCAGTATGGAGCTAACAAGGAGCGCTAATGGCCGCTGGGCACACGCACAGTACACTCGTACAGTACACTCGTACATTACACTCGTACAGTACACACGCACAGTACACTCGTACAGTACACACGCACAGTACACTCGCACAGTACACTCGCACAGTACACTCGTACAGTACACTCGTACAGTACACACGCACAGTACACTCGTACAGTACACTCGTACAGTACACACGCACAGTACACTCGCACAGTACACTCGTACAGTACACTCGTACAGTACACACGCACAGTACACACGCACAGTACACTCGTACAGTACACACGCACAGTACACTCGCACAGTACACTCGTACAGTACACACGCACAGTACACTCGTACAGTACACTCGTACAGTACACACGCACAGTACACTCGCACAGTACACTCGCACAGTACACTCGTACAGTACACTCGCACAGTACACTCGTACAGTACACTCGTACAGTACACTCGTACAGTACACTCGTACAGTCTCTGGTTCAACAGGGTTTCCAGAGGTCCTGATAACATCACAGACTGCTCAGCGAGAGGGGTGTCTGGTCAGTTAGGGGCGGGATGCTGCTACGGGATGTCAGGATCTTTCTGGAGAGCGCTCAAATTGAAAGACTAAGCTGTGTTCGAATACTCATACTAACCTTACTAACCGTACTATTTGTGATGTAAATTGAGTATACAGTATGTTTATTGGTCATAGTATGGATATAGTTAGTATGCCAAAAGTTCCCGGGTGTGTCGTACAACAACGGCGAAAATACGAAGTATACAAGCAGTGGACACTATTTCCGTGCTTTTAGGGACCATAATGCAATTCTTCAGAAAATGAGCGTTGATTCACATCGTTTTCAGATTTGAAGAAAATTGAGGAAAATATCCAATGAGAGCGGATACAAATTCATTGCTTTAACTAATTATGACAAATGTTAAGAAAATGTTGAGCAATGTAATAAAGTAATGACTTTTCAAATCAGTTACCTTACACGTTGGCTGACAATTTGTTAGCTACGCTATCCTTACGAACCACATAGCATATCATTACAGCAGTATGTACCGGTATGTTAGCTAGCTACCTAGCGTTAGTTGCCTACTAATACATCAAACTTGCCTGTATATTAACTATATGCTATCTAACTAACTACCCAACGTTTATTGACATGATGCATCCTGTCATTCTTAGCTTAGCGAAGTGGTATAGTCATTGTGTGTTCTCAATGGACATTCTGGTGCTTTCGTAAATTCGCTCTGGCTATACTCCGATTTCAGAGCACTCTCATCTGAGTGTACCAGAGCGCAGAATAACTGATGAATTTACAAACGCTGAACACCCGTTGAATATGGCCGGTGCAAAAAAAAGCATAATTAAATTGTTGAAAGCAGCACAGTTACAGTCACCAACACTCTGGATAACATGAAAACTGCCTAACCAGCTCTGCTAGGGTGAGTAAAATGGTCATAGTGACATGTTCTCTCATTTGTTTCTGGAAGTAGCTAGCAAGCCAGCCAACGTTAGAACGCTCGGGTCAACCCTAATCCTCGGCCAGGGCGTCCAGTGTGGAAACGCTCTGAATTTACAAACAAACAATCTGACAACGCTCTGAATTTCCAAACGGCGAGAGCGCACTCTGAGCACCCTCTGGTACTCCAGATTGTATTTAAGAACACACACACAAAGTCATAAAATGTCTAGCTAGTCATTTGTTATGCTAAAAAGCTAGCAAGAGGTTGCATAGCAACAGCATCAACTTCTGGTAGACAGGCGAAGAGCTAGTACGCTCAACTGAAAGGATACTGTTTGTTTACAGTGTACTAAAATGAACTAATAGTATATACTCATTAAGTATGTAGTAGACAGCATATTAGTATGGGTATTAAAACACAGCTTAACTCTGGACCCAACAGATTAGAGCAAATCATGGTTAGCAATACAAATGTTGGCTGTGACTCATCTGTTTAGGATCTCCACTGTCCAATGGTTGGAATTTTCCTCTCCAAACCAAAGTTATTTGAGTTGTTTCAAAACACAACCTATGGAGAGAAAAGCAACATGGTTGTTAAATAGACACAGACAGTAGTTGTATATGTAGTAGTGATGGGGGAAAATCCATGCAGTTACATATCGGGATATTATTTTCTACGATTAATCACAATATTATATTTTTGTACTAGTCAGATGTACCTGCACCAAAACGCTGGTATTTTTCCTCCTAAAGCTTGCTCTCCATCTACATAAAAAATACAAATAAAATCTGTACTTTTATTTCCACGACTGATCAAAACTCATTTTCTAATTGGTTGTCTTTTGTAACTCTGCAGTAGACATATGGTGAGCAATGTTTGGTTCATCGAATCGCAATAAAACCGCAGTATCGAATCGCAGTACATATAGTATCGTAAGAATCTTGAGGTCCCTGGTGTCAATTCCCAGCCCTAATATGTATATGTTGTTACATATCAGGCCTGCTTGCTTAAACCACAATTCCAGGGCGAGGAGAGGTTCCTGAATATGTTAACAAAGATGGCAACACACTTAAACAATGCATGTGGCAACATTTGTTATGATAATCTTTGTCATTTTAGTGGAGGTGCTCTTGCTGTTTCTCAGAAGGGGAGAGGGACCGGTGCTGGCTCCTGACCTGCTATATCCAGATGTCAGCCCAACATGGCTCCCCTCTTCTTCTCTCTCCTTACCTCCCCTCTCCACCTCGCTTCTCCTCCTCACCCTCTCCTCCCCTCTCTTCCCTCACCTCTCTCCCCCTCTCCCCCTCACCTCCCACTCTCTTCCCTCACCCTTCACCTCCCCTCTACTCCCTCACCCCTCTCCTCCTCCCCCTCTCCCCTCTCCCCTGTCCTCCCCCTCTCTTCCCTCCTTCTCCCTCTCCCCTGTCCTCCACCTCCCCTCTCCTTCCCCTCTCCCCTGTCCCCCCCTTTCCTCCCCCTCTCTTCCCTCCTCCTCCCGCTCCCCCGTCCTCCCCCTCCCCCCTCCTCCCCCTCTCCCCTGTCCTCCCCCTCCCCTCTCCTCCCCCTCTCCCCTGTCCTCCCCCTCCCCTCTCCTCCCCCTCTCCCCTGTCCTCCCCCTCCCCTCTCGTAGTATTTCGTGGATGGATGTACAGAGCTCTGCTGCTGTAAGCTGCTCTGCAGTGCAGTGACTAGGCAGGATTTTGAGATTCTTCGTAATGAAATGTGTTGTCCTGCCGAGTGCCACAAGCTACTTTCCACTTGGCCTCAGAGCTGACACTGTCCCTTTGGACATACAGGAAACCCCTACCTGGAACCAGTTAGAAGTAGACTACTGCACTGGAGCTGTGTCCTGTGAGGTCATACTGTCAGAGCTGAACCATGTCTTTAGGGTTGTAGCTGGGAGTCCTACTTAGCTGGGAGTCCTACTTAGCTGAGAGTCCTACTTAGCTCGGAGTCCTACTTAGCTGAGAGTTCTACTTAGCTGAGAGTCCTACTTAGCTGGGATTTCTACTTAGCTGGGAGTCCTACTTAGCTGGGAGTCCTACTTAGCTGGGAGTCCTACTTAGCTGGGAGTCCTACTTAGCTGAGAGTCCTACTTAGCTGGGAGTTCTACTTAGCTGGGAGTCCAACTTAGCTCGGAGTCCAACTTAGCTGGGAGTCCAACTTAGCTGGGAGTCCAACTTTGCTGGGAGTCCTACTTAGCTGAGAGTCCTACTTAGCTGAGAGTTCTACTTAGCTGAGAGTCCTACTTAGCTGGGAGTCCTACTTGGCTGGGAGTCCTACTTGGCTGAGAGTCCTACTTAGCTGAGAGTCCTACTTAGCTGGGAGTCCTACTTAGCTGAGAGTCCTACTTAGCTGGGAGTCCTACTTAGCTGGGAGTCCTACTTAGCTGGGAGTCCTACTTGGCTGAGAGTCCTACTTGGCTGAGAGTCCTACTTAGCTGGGAGTCCTACTTAGCTGGGAGTTCTACTTAGCTGGGAGTCCTACTTAGCTGGGAGTCCTACTTAGCTGGGAGTCCTACTTAGCTGGGAGTTCTACTTAGCTGGGAGTCCAACTTAACTGGGAGTCCAACTTAGCTGGGAGTCCTACTTAGCTGGGAGTCCTACTTAGCTGGGAGTCCTACTTAGCTGAGAGTCCTACTTAGCTGAGAGTCCAACTTAGCTGGGAGTCCAACTTAGCCGGGAGTCCTACTTAGCCGAGAGTCCTACTTAGCTGAGAGTCCAACTTAGCTGGGAGTCCAACTTAGCTGGGAGTCCAACTTAGCCGGGAGTCCAACTTAGCCGGGAGTCCAACTTAGCCGGGAGTCCTACTTAGCCGGGAGTCCTACTTAGCTGGGAGTCCTACTTAGCTGAGAGTCCTACTTAGCTGAGAGTCCAACTTAGCTGGGAGTCCAACTTAGCTGGGAGTCCAACTTAGCCGGGAGTCCTACTTAGCTGAGAGTCCAACTTAGCTGGGAGTCCAACTTAGCTGGGAGTCCAACTTAGCTGGGAGTCCAACTTAGCTGGGAGTCCAACTTAGCTGAGAGTCCTACTTAGCTGGGAGTCCACCTTAAAGTTGTTTGATATTTTGGTTGTGACTGGGAGTGTACTCTCCACTCATACATTTATACATTTTGTCAGTGTGATGATGTTAATATTTGTGGCGTTAGGAGGTGTTCTGGGCTGGTGTTGTGAGCGGGGACATATTCCACTATCGGCTGGCTGTGCCGGCCGTCCTGATAAGAGCGTGTGACTTGTCATCATCCAGGGAGAAGAAGTGCAGCGCTGAAAACAAACATCTATTATGCTTTAGAAAAACTGGCAGATCAACTCTTGGACCTAAAGCAAATGTATCTAACTTATTCTATAGCAGCTGTGCAAACACCACAACTGCTCAGATATTCAGAAACCAGAGAGTTTCACTAGTCTACTGGAAACCAGCTACCAGGTTTAAATACGAGAATGGTGAGTGTGGGTATAGATAGTGATTGAGCAAGAGAGAGAGAGTGTGTTTCTGGTGTGACTTTGCTCTTTTAGTCGTGTGTGTGTGTGTGTGTGTGTGTGTGTGTGTGTGTGTGTGTGTGTGTGTGTGTGTGTGTGTGTGTGTGTGTGTGTGTGTGTGTGTGTGTGTGTGTGTGTGTGTGTGTGTGTGTGTGTGTGTACCCAGGGACAGTGATAGAGCTGCTATGAGTCACTCTCTCTCTCTATCCAATCCGTAGGGTGTACTGTACATTGTGAGTCAGAAGCCACAGAGAGTTTCACTAGTCTACTGAAACACAGAAAAGGGAAATATTAACCTGCATTGTTTCATTTTTCAAGCACATTAATATACACTATATATACAAAAGTATGTGGACACACCTTCAAATTAGTTTATTCAGCTATTTCAGCCACACCCGTTGCTGACAGGTGTATAAAAATTGACCACAGCCATGAAATTTCTGGGTTTGGTGGATGCCAGTAGAACACTACCTGCCCGAATGCATAGTGGCAACTGTAAAGTTTGGTGGAGGAGGAATAATGATCTAGGGCTGTTTTTCATGGTTCGGGCTAGGCCCCTTAGTTCCAGTGAAGGGAAATCTTAACACATACAATAACATGCTAGACAATTCTCTGCTTCCAACTTTGTGGCAACAGTTTGGGGAAGGCCCTTTCCTGTTTCAGCGTGCAATGCCCCCATGCACAAAGCGAGGTCCACACAGAAATGGATTGTTGAAATCGGTGTGGAAGAACTTTACTGGCCTGCACACAGCCCTGATCTCAACCCTATTGAACACCTTCGGGATGAATTGGAACGCCGACTGCGAGCTAGGCCTACTCGCCCAACATCAGTGCCCAAACTCACAAATGCTCTTGTGGCTGAATGGAAGCAAGTCCACACAGCAATGTTCCAACATCTAGTGGAAAGCCTTCCCAAAAGAGTGGAGACTGTTATAGCAGCAAAGGTGGGACCAACTCCATATTAATGCTCATGATTTTGGAATGAGATGTTCGACGAGCAGGTGCCAACATACTTTTGTACATCTCTGTATGTACAGCAGCACGTATAACACACTTTTCAGACTCCCACTCCATGTTCATCAACATGTATACTTGTGAGTGACAGGAAAAACACCCTTTCTCTTTTTCCATCTCTCTCTCCCTCTCTCTTCCCATCTCTCTCTGTCTCTCTCTCTCCCTCTCTCTTCCCATCTCTCTCTTTCTCTCTCTCTCTCTTCCCATCTCTCACTCTCTCTTCCCATCTCTCTCACTCTCTCTCACTCTCTCTTCCCATCTCTCTCTCTCTCTCTCTCTCTCTCTCTCTCTCTCTCTCTCTGCATGCTGGGAGTGTTTGGTGCATGCTGGGAATTGAATGATTGATTGAGTGAGTGCGTGTGTTGTGTAGAGTAAGATATTCAGAACTTTCCTTCGGTTTTTTCTTTCTTGGTGGCATTCTTTGGTTTCTTCTGTGCATGATTAAGATTATTATATATATATTTTTTTGTTGTGTGGTAGAATTAAGTATTTAGGTTTTTTCGTATCGAAATTACCTTGATTTTGGCGGGGATGGCTTCCAGAATTGGAATGCCGTCCCTGTCACTTCGGCACGGCTTTAGGTGTGTCACTGAAGCTACTGTCACGGTGGAGGAGTTTCTGGTCGCCGTAGGAGAGAAGGTAGGATACGATAATGTTGCGTATGCGTCACGGATGAATAAAGCGGTGGTGGTATTTCTTAAGGAAGAGCGCCTTGTTGATCGTATGGTTGAGCAGGGCGTACTTCTTAAGGGAATGTTTATTCAAGTTACCCCGCTTTTTTCTCCGTCAACAAGGGTAACGATTTCAAATGTACCACCGTTTATTCCAAATGAGCTATTGGAGCGCGAGTTATTGCGCTTTGGGAAGTTTGCAAGCTCAATTAAGGTTGTTCCGTTGGGTTGCAAACACCCGGCGTTGAAACAGGTTATGTCGTTTCGGCGACAGGTGTTTATGTTTTTGGACTCACCGGAGCAGACTTTAGAGATATCGTTTAAAGTCAAGTATGACAATAGAATGTATATGGCGTATGCTAGTACGGGTAGTCAACGGTGTTTTGAGTGTGGGGATGTTGGCCATAAGCGACATGCTTGCCCGAAAAGGGAGAAGGCAGAGGGAGGGGCGCAGGTGGTCATCGTAACGCCTGGGCCCACTGATGTAGGGAGAGGTGGGCTGACAGTGGTTGAGCAGCCACAATCACCTGTTGCCGAGGAACAAGTTATCCGTGTTAAAGAGCCAGTTCCTCAGACTGGTGAGGAGGTGCCCAGTATGAGTACTGGGGCACAGGAGGGGGTTCATATGGAGTTAATCTCAAAGGTAGTGGAGGAGATGCCCACTACGAGTAATGGAGTACAGGAGGGGGTTCATGTGGAGCTAATCTCACAGGTAGTGGAGGAGATGCCCACTACGAGTAATGGAGTACAGGAGGGGGTTCATGTGGAGTTAATCTCAAAGGTAGTGGAGGAGATGCCCACTACGAGTAATGGAGTACAGGAGGGGGTTCATGTGGAGCTAGACTCCAAGGGAGTGGAGGAGATGCCCACTACGAGTAATGGAGTACAGGAGGGGTTTCATGTGGAGTTAGGCTCCCAGGTAGTAGAGGAAATGCCCACTACGAGTAATGGGGTACAGGAGGGGGTTCATGTGGAGCTGGGCTCTCATGTAGTGGAGGAGATGCCCACCACGGTTAATGGGGTTCAGGTGGGGCTAGTCTCCCAGGTAGTGGAGGAGATGCCTGGTACGAGTGATGGGGTGCAAGTGGGGAGTGTTGAAAGGGATGTGGTAGAGGGGAGTCAGTGGTCTGTGGCCTCAGCTGAGGAGGATCAGGAGAAGGATATGGATATCTCTTCTGATATGACAGCAGCTGGTGAGGACTCAATTTATGATCTAGAGGAGGTAAATGGGTTTCTGGATCAGACTTTTGGGAAATCTGTAAAATTGGCAGAATATTTTGATGTTGATAAGTTTGTGAGGTCAGCTGTGATGTTACAGAAGACGGTGGGGTTAGACCAGTTGAGTGAGAAGAAGCGGTTTCGCTTGAGGAAATTTGTTACTGCTGTTACAGCAGCAAAAGGTGGTGGGAAACGTGGTCAGGTTAATAAGAAAAGATTTAAATAATGATGATGATCATGCTTCATAGGGTGTCTTTTTTCTCTTTGGTTTCTCTGTGGTATCTTCTGCTTTTCCTTTCTCTTTTCTATATGGAGGTACTAAGGGTAGGCTCTCTCAATATTAATGGGGGAAGGGACAGAAATAAGAGGGCTTGGGTTTTAGAAGAAATAAAACAGAAAAGACTTAATGTAGTTTTCCTTCAGGAGACACATAGTGATGAGGATAATGAGGTTGACTGGGGTATGTGGTGGGAGGGGCAGCATATACTCAGTCATGGTACTAATTTCAGTGCTGGGGTGGCCATCTTGTTTTCCTCAGGTTTAGGGGTGACTGTGATATCTACAACAGAGATTGTCAAGGGTCGGGTTTTATTGGTCAAGGTGGATGTTATGGGGTTTTTGTTTGTTTTTTTGAATGTTTATGCTCCTAATGAGGGTACCGAGCGTCTTGTTGTGTTTGATAAAATAAAAGAAACCTTAAGACAGTGTGACCAAGAGGGGTGTATGGTTGTAGGGGGGGACTGGAACTGTACTGTGGATTTTACTGTTGATCGCAACGCTGAAGAACCTCACCTGCGGTCAGCCACTTTCCTGTCTGGCTTACTAACTGAGTTAGAGCTTTCTGATGTGTGGAGAGTAAGGAATGCAAAAGTTAGGCAATACACATGGTTGAAAGTGAATGAAGGTCGTGTCAGTGCAGCAAGGTTAGATAGGTTGTACGTATCTGATCAATACTGTAGTAGGGTTGGAAGGTGTGCCATTACTCCTGTGGGTTTCTCTGATCATCACATTATAACTGTTGATATTCACTTGTCCTGTCCACGAAGGTCATCACCTTACTGGTATTTTAATGTTAAATTGTTACATGATGTCAAGTTTTGTGAAAGGTTTTTGTTGTTTTGGGAAAAATGGAGGGTTACAAAAGGGAATTTTGAGTCCTTGAGACAATGGTGGGATGTTGGGAAGGCCCAAATACGAGTATTTTGTCAACAGTATACTGCTTTGTCTCAAATTGAAGTTAAAGAGACTATCAATGCCCTTGAACAGGACATCAAATCAATTGAATTGAAGCTGCTCACTCAGAATGACCCTGGACTAGTCATGAACTTACAGGACAAGAGACATGAACTGAGGTCGTTTCTGCATGAAAGAGTGAAAGGTGCCTTGATTAGGTCTCGTTTCGCTTCCCTCAAGGATATGGATGCTCCTAGTGCCTTTTTTTTTAACCTTGGACAGTCGAAATTACAATGTAAACAGATGGTCTGCCTTCGTCTCCCTGATGGGAAGGTGACCACGGATGACAGTGAAATGCGTCAACATGCCGTGGATTTCTACTCTGCCCTCTATAAGGCGGAGGATTGTGACTCTCTGTGTACTGAACAGTTGTTACATGGTCTTCCTAAATTGGGACCTGAACAGAGAGTCGCATTGGACTCTGACATTACACTGAGAGAGCTGTCCACAGCAGTTATGCAGCTCTCAACAGGCCGAGCCCCTGGCATTGATGGTTTACCATCTGAGTTCTATAAGCACTTTTGGGGGTCTATTGGGGAGGATTTTTATGAAGTGGTGTGTGAATCTTTTCATGAGGGTTCTCTTCCTGTATCCTGTCAACGTGCGGTGCTTTCACTGTTGCCAAAAAAGGGGGATTTGGCTCTCATAAAAAATTGGAGACCTGTTGCTTTGCTGTGTGCAGAATATAAAATAGTTTCAAAATGTCTTTCAAACAGGTTGAAAGAGTATCTGGGATTGTTGGTCCACAAGGACCAGTCCTACTGTGTACCTGATCGCTCAATTGTTGACAACTTGTTTCTGATAAGAGATGTTCTAGACATTTGTAAACTGTCTGATGTAAATGTGGGTTTACTTTCTTTGGATCAGGAGAAGGCTTTTGACCGAGTGGACCACCAGTATTTGTTCAAAACGATGAAAGCCTTTGGGTTTGGGGATGTTTTTTTGTCTTGGATGAATTTACTGTATGCTGGGGCCTCGTGTATGGTGAAGGTGGGGGGTGGTTTGAGTTGCCCCATCCCTGTCCAAAGGGGTATCAGGCAGGGATGCCCAATTTCAGGGCAGTTATATAGTCTGGCGATTGAACCAATGCTTTGTTTTTTAAGAGCGAAGCTTACTGGTTTCTCTGTGCCAGGTGTAATGAAGGGTCCCACGATAGCACTGTCTGCGTATGCAGATGATGTGACAGTTTTTATTACAGGGGCTGAGGATGTTAAGGTTCTCTCAAACACTTTAATGGTGTATGAGGAGGCCTCCTCAGCTAGAGTCAATTGGGGAAAGAGTGAAGCGCTGTGGGCAGGTCAGCTTCAGATAGGGTCTGCTCCACGGTTACCAGGGGGGCTTCAGTGGGGCAGAGATGGGATGAAGACATTGGGTGTTTTTCTAGGCTCTGATGTCTTTCAGAAAAAGAACTGGGAGGGTGTAGTGGAGAAAGTGTGTGCCAGACTGTCAAGATGGAAATGGGTGCTACCCCAGTTGTCTTATAGGGGAAGGGTCCTGGTAATTAATAATCTTGCTGCCTCTACCCTGTGGCACAGACTAATGATTTTGCAGCCACCAAAGGGTCTGATACAAGAGCTTCAGAGGACCCTTGTCAACTTCTTCTGGTCTGGACAACACTGGATCAAAGCTGCAGCTTTGTACCTGCCACTGCACGAGGGGGGGCAAGGCCTGGTGGACATTTCCTCTAGGATCATGGCTTTCCGGCTTCAAGCAGCCCAGAGACTGTTGTACAGTGACGGTTCTAGCTGGGTCGACACAGCCTACGCACTGATGAGGAGAGCAGGCTGTTTGGGCTTAGACAAGCACCTTTTCCTCTTAAAGCTGGAGGGGGGTGAGTTGAATGGCCTGACTCCATTCTATGAGTCTGTTATGCAGGCTTGGAGGATTCTGGTCAAGTCCCGTAAGGCCGGCACGCTACCAGGGATGTGGCTTTTTGAAGAGCCTCTTTTTTATAACACTGCCATCCAGTCCAGTGCTCTGGGTTCAGCCAGCCTGCGTTCATGCCTGTTAGGTGTCGGGTGCACCAAGCTGGGTCATCTGATGCAGAGCAGGAGCAGATCGTTGGAGGAGCTGGGAGAAAGAGCGGGGATCCGATCATCTCGCCTACTGAGGAAGGTCGTCGCTGAGGTCTGTGACTCCTTGCCAGTTCTTCATCGTCAGTATGTGACTGACATTTCCAATTCTGATCGGTGGAAGGAGAGTCTGGATTATGTGTTCCCTGCACTGATTGTTAGTGCTGCGGTGGGGGCATTTGAGGAGGACGTGGGGATGCTGCTTTCCTTCGATACCCCGGAGCTGGGGGATTTCAAGGAGGTGGGAAAGAAGGCCATGTACAGAATATGTGTAAAGGTGTCCCATGCCTCTTCCCTGGAAGGGGTAAAATCGACGAGGTGGGCGGGTGTGCTTGGTCCAGGTGCTTCCCCAAAAGGCTGTTGGCGATCGTTATACAAACTGCCGATTGATAAGAGGACAGCTGACCTCCAATGGAGGATCATACATGGAGCTATAGCCACCAACATGCATCTGGTACACCTGGACCCTACTGTTGGGGAGGGGTGTCCATTCTGTGCAGAGTCTGAAACTCTGGCACACCTGTTTTTACTGTGTCCCAGGTTGGTCGGGATGATTGACCTGATCACTGACTGGTTCTCAACGTTGGGAGAGGTTTTCTCTTCCCAACTGTATATATTTGGGCCAAAGTACAGGTTCAGTCAAAAGGGTGTCGTTGTGTTGCTTAATTTTGTGTTAGGGGCAGTAAAATTAGCGATATGGAAGACCCGAAAGAACAGTATTCGGGGACAAGGGTCTGTGGATGTGGTGGGAATGCTGGAGGGAATGGTGGCAGCGAGACTAAGGGTTGAGTTTGCCTATTATAAACTTGTCAACAATATTGATCTGTTTTTGAGTATATGGGGTATTCAGAGGCTGTTGTGTTTAGTTACTGTGGAGGAGGAGTTGGAGTTGTGTTTTTAATTGATGTGTAACTGGTTTTGTATGAGTATTTATTGTGTGGTGGGCTCCCAGACCCAATAAAGATTATTTCAAACTCAAAAAACTCTCTCTTCCCATCTCTCTCTCTCTCTCTTCCCATCTCTCTCTCTCTCTCTTCCCATATCTCTCTCTCCCTCTCTCTTCCCGTCTCTCTCTCTCTCTTCCCATATCTCTCTCTCTCCCTCTCTCTTCCCGTCTCTCTCTCTCTTCCCATATCTCTCTCTCTCTCTTCCCATCTCTCTCTCTCTCTCTTCCCATATCTCTCTCTCCCTCTCTCTTCCCGTCTCTCTCTCTCTCTTCCCATATCTCTCTCTCTCTCTTCCCATCTCTCTCTCTCTCTTCCCATATCTCTCTCTCTTCCCATCTCTCTCTCTCTCTCTTCCCATCTCTCTCTCTCTCTCTTGCCATCTCTCTCTCTCTCTTCCCATATCTCTCTCTCTCTTGCCATCTCTCTCTCTCTCTCTCTCTCTCTCTCTCTCTCTCTCTTGCCATCTCTCTCTCTCTTCCCATCTCTCTCTCTCTCTCTTCCCGTCTCCCTCTCTCTCTCTTTCTCTCTCTCTCTCTTCCCATCTCTCTCTCTCTCTCTTCCCATCTCTCTCTCTCTTGCCATCTCTCTCTCTCTCTCTCTTGCCATCTCTCTCTCTCTCTTGCCATCTCTCTCTCTCTCTTCCCATCTCTCTCTCTCTCTCTCTCTTCCCATCTCTCTCTCTCTCTCTTGCCATCTCTCTCTCTCTCTTCCCATCTCTCTCTCTCTCTCTTGCCATCTCTCTCTCTCTCTTCCCATCTCTCTCTCTCTCTCTTGCCATCTCTCTCTCTCTCTTCCCATCTCTCTCTCTCTCTCTTTCTCACTCTCTCTCTTCACATCTCTCTCACGCTCTCACTCCCTCTCACTCTCTCTTCCCATCTCTCTCTCTCTTCCCATCTCTCTCTCTCTCCCTCTCTCTCTCTCTCTCTCTCTCTCTCCCTCTCTCTTCCCATCTCTCTCTCTCTCTCTTGCCATATCTCTCTCTCTTGCCATCTCTCTCTCTCTTCCCATCTCTCTCTCTCTCTCTTCCCATCTCTCTCTCTCTTCCCATCTCTCTCTCTTCCCGTCTCTCTCTCTCTCTTGCCATCTCTCTCTCTCTTCCCGTCTCTCTCTCTCTCTTGCCATATCTCTCTCTCTTGCCATCTCTCTCTCTCTTCCCATCTCTCTCTCTCTCTCTTCCCATCTCTCTCTCTCTCTCTTCCCATCTCTCTCTCTCTTCCCATCTCTCTCTCTTCCCGTCTCTCTCTCTCTCCCTCTCTCTCTCTCCCTCTCTCTTCCCATCTCTCTCTCTCTTCCCATCTCTCTCTCTCTCTCTCTCTTCCCATCTCTCTCTCTCTTCCCATCTCTCTCTCTTCCCGTCTCTCTCTCTCTCCCTCTCTCTCTCTCCCTCTCTCTTCCCATCTCTCTCTCTCTTCCCGTCTCTCTCTCTCTCTTCCCATCTCTCTCTCTCTTCCCATCTCTCTCTCTCTCTTGCCATATCTCTCTCTCTTGCCATCTCTCTCTCTCTTCCCATCTCTCTCTCTCTTCCCGTCTCCCTCTTGCTTCCCGTCTCCCTCTCTCTCTCTCTCCCTCTCTCTTCCCATCTCTCCCTCTCTCTTCCCATCTCTCTCTCTCTCTTCCCATCTCTCTCTCTCTCTTCCCGTCTCCCTCTTGCTTCCCGTCTCCCTCTCTCTCTCTCTCCCTCTCTCTTCCCATCTCTCTCTCTCTCTCTTCCCATATCTCTCTCTCTCTTCCCATATCTCTCTCTCTCTTCCCATATCTCTCTCTCTCCCTCTCTCTCTATCTCTTATCTTTCTTCCTCAAACACATGCGTGCTGCAGTGTCCTGTACAGGAAGTTATTGGTTGTGTATGAGATTAGTCGAGGTCACCTTTCCCTGGGAGAGCATGAACATTCTCTCTATTCAACTCAATTCAATTCAATTTGGTTTATTGGCATGACGTAACAATGTACATATTGCCAAAGCTTATTTTGGATATTTACAATATAAAAAAATTAAAATGAGAATCAAAATTGTCAACGGGACAACAGTAACAATAATAACCAAGTGTCAAAATAACCATACATTTAACAATAAGTATACAGTAGAGTACATGTGCAGGTTAATTGGTCTGTCAGACACTGTCCCTCAACTTATGGCAGGCAGCAATGTAGTGTGCTGCCAACCCACAGCTCTCTGTGTCCTCCCCCAACAGGACGGGTAGCCTACTCTCATCAGAGAGGTCTTTGAAACCTTGAATAAGGGTTTCACATTTGGGGAAATGACACTCTCTAATTGTTTTATGTTTTTGACATTTTGTCAGGAAATGCAGCTCCGTCTCAGGTTCTGCTGTTGTGCAGTGGTTGCACAGCCTTTCCTCTACAGGGAGCCAGGTTTTCCTGTGTCAATGCACATTTGTGGCCTGCTGGAGGTCATTTTGCAGGGCTCTGGCAGTGCATCTCCTTGCACAAAGGCGGAGGTAGCGGTCCTGCTGCTGGGTTGTTGCCCTCCTACGGCCTCCTCCACGTCTCCTGATGTACTGGCCTGTCTCCTGGTAGCGCCTCCATGCTCTGGACACTACGCTGACAGACACAGCAAACCTTTTTGCCACAGCTTCGCATTGATGTGCCATCCTGGATGAACTGCACTACCTGAGCCACTAGTGTGGGTTGTAGACTCCGTCTCATGCTACCACTAGAATGAAAGCACCGCCAGCATTCAAAAGTGACCAAAACATCAGCCAGGAAGCATAGGAACTGAGAAGTGGTCTGTGGTCACCACCTCCAGAACCATTCCTTTTTTGGGGGTGTCTTACTAATTGCCTATAATTTCCACCTTTTGTCTATTCCATTTGCACAACAGCATGTTAAATGTATTGTCAATCAGTGTTGCTTCCTAAGTGGACAGTTTGATTTCACAGAAGTGTGATTGACTTGGAGTTACATTGTGTTGTTTAAGTGTTCCCTTTATTTTTTTGAGCAGTGTATTTTGTAACAATTGAGAACTTTGGTCTAATTCCCTGAGATCTGGATCTTCTCTGGAAAATCATTATTTTAGTATTTTTGGGGTTTACTGCCAGGGCCCAGGTCTGGCAGTACTGCTCTAGCAGGTCCAGGCTCTGCTGTAGGCCATGTGCTGTGGGTGACAGCAGGCATAGGTCATCTGCGAAGAGTAGGCATTTAACTTCTGAATTGTGGAGACTAACACCAGGGGCTGAGGATTTTTCTAGAATAGTGGCCAATTCGTTGAGGTAAATATTGAAAAGTGCAGGGCTCAGATTGCAACTCTGACGAAGGCCCCGCCTCTAGTTAAAGAATTCTGTTATTTTCTTGCCAATTTTAATGCTGTATGTATTGCCAGTATTCATTGATTTAATTATGTCATATGTTTTACCCCCTACACCACTTTCAATAACTTGTAGAACAGTCCTGTATGCCAAATAGAATCAAATGCTTTTTGGAAGTCGATAAAGCAAGCTTATATTTTGGTATTATTTTGGTGGACATGTTTATCTATCAGGGTAGGGTGTAAATATGGGTGTAAATATGATCAGTTGTGCGATGTTTTGGTATAAATCCAATTTGGCTTTTACTCAAGACATTGTGCTTATTAAGGAAGTTTAGAACTCTTACATTGATAATACTACAGAAAACCTTCCCCAGGTTACTGTTCACACAAATACCTATGTAATTGTTAGGGTCAAATTTGTCTCCATTCTTAAAGATTGGGGTTATGAGTCCTTGATTCCAGATGTCAGGGAAATAACCTACACTCAGGATCAAATTAAACAGTTTTAATATAGCCAATTGAAATTTTGCACGAGTGAATGTGAGCATCTCATTTAGGATGCCATCAGGTCCTCATGCTTTTTTAAATGTAAATCTTTCTCTCTCCAATATATGGAGATTCTCCATCTATCTCTGGCCTGCCTCTTTCCCTCTCTTCCCTCTCTGTCCACATGTCTGTCATCAGCTTTGAAGCTTCCTGCATGCTGCTGTACCTTTCTGATGCTGCCAGTGGTTCTGGCTGGGGATGCTGTTACATAAGAGAGCTTAATAAATCCTGTATGAATGCCTTTATGATGTAAGTAGTAGGAAATACTCCCTGCTCCTGTCAACGAGGGATATTGGTGCTGTAGACTGGAGCAGAGAAGAAGAAGATGGGAAAGTCTAGTGCTGAGTGATTAACACAGATGCTGTTTTTCTTCCCGCTTATTAAACAACTAATTGTCCGATGTCGGTTCAATTACTTGAATTCCATTTCTGTTGTTTTCGTGTGAGCCCAACGCACCAACACTCTAGAGAGAAATCAAATCATTCACGAGAGAAATGAAGTCAAGAATTGATGTTTGCCGCTGGGCTTAAGGGAGTTGTAGTTTTCATTAAGCAAATATACATCGTAGTTCAGCGCAGAAACGTGGTAATTAACTACACTGACCATAATCCATTGAGGCTGACGAATGCACTTTTCCGCACAGATTGCGTGAGAGCGGAGGCTACACAACACAACAATGAGAGGGATAGAGAGTGACAGTTCGTGAAACTATGCCATATCTACTTTGAAGAACTAGTCAAATGATTTCGTCAGACAGCTCTGCAGCATACGTAGGCAGGCTAGCCTAGATAAATATGATGACTACAGACGGTACAGTATGGGGAGCACAGCAGAGATGAGATGATGACTTTGAGGAGAGACAATAAAAACTAAGTAATATACACATATTTTATTATTTCATAGTAATTTATTATTTTTATATCGATGTCTACCCAATGTGGACCTGACAGAGACAATGGAATATTTTCTATGTTTTGGCAATTGAATATCCACTATTTTTGGCTTTGTAATTTCCATTAAAAGCTCTAAAATGATTTTAATGTCATTATTTCATAATGCATTTAACGTGTAAAAAACAATTATTGAAACCAAAAATTGACAACCATTATTATTTTTTAATAATCGAACGTAACCCGAACTGACGTCAAAAAGCACTACGGGAAACATCCCAGAGAGAGTTGAGCTCCTATCGATCTCATCATCTTTACTAGTTTATCTAGCGTGTCCTGCGTTGCATATAATCGATGCAGTGCTCATTCGCGAAAAAGGACTTTCGTTGCTCCAACGTGTACCTAACCATAAACATCAATGCCTTTCTTAAAATCAATACACAGAAGTATATATTTTTAAACCTGCATATTTAGCTAAAAGAAATCCAGGTTAGCAGGCAATATTAACCAGGTGAAATTGTGTCACTTCTCTTGCGTTCATTGCACGCAGAGTCAGGGTATATGCAACAGTTTGGGCTGCCTGGCTCGTTGCGAACTAATTTGCCAGAATTTTACGTAATTATGACATAACATTGAAGGTTGTGCAATGTAACAGGGATATTTAGACTTATGGATGCCACCCGTTAGATAAAATACGGAACGGTTCCGTATTTCACTGAAAGAATAAATGTTTTGTTTTCGAGATGATAGTTTCCGGATTCGACCATATTAATGACCTAAGGCTCGTATTTCTGTGTGTTATTATGTTATAATTAAGTCTATGATTTGATAGAGCAGTCTGACTGAGTGATGGTGGGCACCAGCAGGCTCGTAAGCGTTCATTCAAACAGCACTTTCGTGCGTTTTTCCAGCAGCTCTGCTGTTTATGACTTCAAACCTATCAACTCCCGAGATTAGGCTGGTGTAACCGATGTGAAATGGCTAGCTAGTTAGCGGGGTGCGCGCTAATAGCGTTTCAAACGTCACTCGCTCTGAGACTTGGAGTAGTTGTTCCCCTTGCTCTGCATGGGTAACGCTGCTTCGAGGGTGGCTGTTGTCGATGTGTTCCTGGTTCGAGCCCAGGTAGCGGCAAGGAGAGGGATGGAAGCTATACTGTTACACTGGCAATACTAAAGTGCCTATAAGAACATCCAATAGTCAAAGGTATATGAAATACAAATCGTATAGAGAGAAATAGTCCTATAATTCCTATAATAACTACAACCTAAAACTTCTTACCTAGGAATATTGAAGACTCGTGTTAAAAGGAACCACCAGCTTTCATATGTTCTCATGTTCTGAGCAAGGAACTTAAACGTTAGCTTTCTTACATGGCACATATTGCACTTTTACTTTCTTCTCCAACACTTTGTTTTTGCATTATTTAAATCAAATTGAACATGTTTCATTATTTATTTGAGGCTAAATTGATTTTATTGATGTATAATATTAAGTTAAAATAAGTGTTCATTCAGTATTGTTGTAATTGTCATTATTACAAATAAAATAAAAAAATCTGTGTAATCATCCTATGACACACCCTGTGTAACCATGCTATGTCACGCCCTGTGTAACCATGCTATGTCACGCTCTGTGTAACCATGCTATGTCACGCCCTGTGTAACCATGCTATGTCACGCCCTGTGTAACCATGCTATGTCACGCTCTGTGTAACCATGCTATGTCATGCCCTGTGTAACCATGCTATGTCACGCTCTGTGTAACCATGCTATGTCACGCTCTGTGTAACCATGCTATGTCACGCTCTGTGTAACCATGCTATGTCACGCTCTGTGTAACCATGCTATGTCACGCCCTGCGTAACCATGCTATGTCACGCTCTGTGTAACCATGCTATGTCACGCTCTGCGTAACCATGCTATGTCACGCTCTGTGTAACCATGATATGTCACGCTCTGTGTAACCATGCTATGTCACGCTCTGTGTAACCATGCTATGTCACGCTCTGTGTAACCATGCTATGTCACGCCCTGTGTAACCATGCTATGTCACGCCCTGTGTAACCATGCTATGTCACGCCCTGTGTAACCATACTATGTCACGCCCTGTGTAACCATGCTATGTCACGCCCTGTGTAACCATGCTATGTCACGCCCTGTGTAACCATGCTATGTCACGCTCTGTGTAACCATGCTATGTCACGCCCTGTGTAACCATGCTATGTCACGCTCTGTGTAACCATGCTATGTCACGCTCTGTGTAACCATGCTATGTCACGCTCTGTGTAACCATGCTATGTCACGCTCTGTGTAACCATGCTATGTCACGCTCTGTGTAACCATGCTATGTCACGCCCTGTGTAACCATGCTATGTCACGCCCTGTGTAACCATGCTATGTTACGCCCTGTGTAACCATACTATGTCACGCCCTGTGTAACCATGCTATGTCACGCCCTGTGTAACCATGCTATGTCACGCCCTGTGTAACCATGCTATGTCACGCTCTGTGTAACCATGCTATGTCACGCCCTGTGTAACCATGCTATGTCACGCTCTGTGTAACCATGCTATGTCACGCTCTGTGTAACCATGCTATGTCACGCTCTGTGTAACCATGCTATGTCACGCTCTGTGTAACCATGCTATGTCACGCTCTGTGTAACCATGCTATGTCACGCTCTGTGTAACCATGATATGTCACGCTCTGTGTAACCATGCTATGTCACGCTCTGTGTAACCATGCTATGTCACGCTCTGTGTAACCCTGCTATGTCACGCCCTGTGTAACCATGCTATGTCACGCCCTGTGTAACCATGCTATGTCACGCCCTGTGTAACCATGCTATGTCACGCCCTGTGTAACCATACTATGTCACGCCCTGTGTAACCATGCTATGTCACGCCCTGTGTAACCATGCTATGTCACGCCCTGTGTAACCATGCTATGTCACGCTCTGTGTAACCATGCTATGTCACGCCCTGTGTAACCATGCTATGTCACGCCCTGTGTAACCATGCTATGTCACGCCCTGTATAACCATGCTATGTCACGCCCTGTGTAACCATGCTATGTCACACCCTGTGTAACCATGCTATGTCACACCCTGTGTAACCATGCTATGTCACATCCTGTGTAACCATGCTATGTCACATCCTGTGTAACCATGCTATGTCACATCCTGTGTAACCATGCTATGTCACACCCTGTGTAACCATGCTATGTCACACCCTGTGTAACCATGCTATGTCACACCCTGTGTATCCATGCTATGTCACACCCTGTGTAACCATGCTATGTCACACCCTGTATAACCATGCTATGTCACACCCTGTGTATCCATGCTATGTCACACCCTGTGTAACCATGCTATGTCACACCCTGTATAACCATGCTATGTCACACCCTGTGTATCCATGCTATGTCACACCCTGTGTAACCATGCTATGTCACACCCTGTGGCTGTAGAGATCCCAGAGGGGGTTATGAGTGATGAGATACGGTGACAACCAGCTGGGTCTCTCTCTGTAGCAGTATGTCTGCCTCTCTGTCAAAGGGTGATTCAGCACAGTTACTCTACACTGCAGGGTTGGAACAAACAGTACATTACTGCTCAACCCTGCCAAGCAAGGAAAGTGGAACTACAGTGTAGCATTGTCTTTGAGAATCTGATGGACTGGCTGTGTTCACATAAGAGTAGGACCCTTTCAGGATCATGAAACACACTATAGATATTTATATATTTATATTTTCAGAGACACTCTAATCCAGGAGTGCCTACATTTTCATATTGGTCCCCCGTGGGAATTGAACCCACAACCCTGGCGTTGCATGTGCCCTGCTCTTCCAACTGAGCCACACGGGACCACAGATGGATGGATAGAGTAGACCCCGCCTCCACATTAGACCCCGCCTACTAGTCATACTATGGTAGAGATCCCAGAGGGGGTTATGAGTGATGAGATAAGGTGACCCATTCAACACACAACTGATAACAGAGGGAAGGAAGATGGACAGGAAAGGAATAACTATATTGGAGAGTATTTTCAGGAGACGGGAGGAGAGGAGGAGAGGGGATGAGGAGGAGGAGAGGGGATGAGGAGAGAGGTGATGAGGAGGAGGTCAAGACCAGTCGTGAGAGAGTAAGGAGGATTGGGAGACTGAGCAGGCCTCTTCAAGCCAGAACAGGGAGCAAAAGGAGGCCACCTCAGTAGCTCTGAGCCCACACAGACAGAAGGATGGGTGGGTTTATGGAGAAGCCTGAGGGAGGTTTAGGGCCCAGCCTTAGGGTGGACACTTGGCTCCTGAGCTCACTAAATCCTGTGTTCTATTATTGATGGATTTAATCCCCTCTTTCCCTGCATGTAGTCTCTCCCCCTCTCTCTCTCCTCTCATTATGCGTGCTAAGCACTCTACCTCTCCCTCTTTCCCTGCATGTACTCTTTCCCCCTCTCTCTCCTCTCATTATGCCTGCTGAGCACTCTACCTCTCACTTTTTTCCCTGAATGTACTCTCTCCCCCTCTCTCCCCCTCTCTCTCCTCTCATTATGCCTGCTGAGCACTCTACCTCTCCCTCTTTCCCTGCATGTACTCTTTCCCCCTCTCTCCCCCTCTCTCTCCTCTCTCTCCTCTCATTATGCCTGCTGATCACTCTATCTCTCCCTTTCTATCTCCTCGATCAGGTCTGTCTCTCAATCCATCACTGAATCTCTCCTCCGACTGTGTACCTTGGTCACTAGACACTGTGTACCTTGGTCACCAGACAGACGGTGTACCTTGGTCACCAGACAGACGGTGTACCTTGGTCACTAGACAGACGGTGTACCTTGGTCACTAGACAGACGGTGTACCTTGGTCACTAGACAGAGGGTGTACCTTGACACCCATATCTTAAAATGTGCCTTCACCCAACATTGCGATGAATTTCAACCAGAGCTTTGACAGCCTGTTTATTAGGTCGTATTGAAAGATCAAAACAACTGTCTTGCCGGACTTTATTTAGGTTTAGTTTATTATCACTAAATCGAATACAGAATTGTTTTCTGTTGAAGCACGGCCACTGCTCTCTCCCATCTCAGGCCTGTGGTCAGACCAAAGAGTGGTGATTGGCTGCTTCTCCCTGGTGTTCTGTCGAGCTGGGCTGATCCCAGATCTGTGTCATCCCTGGCTCCTGCCAGCTTGTGTCAGCTCTCACAACACAATGCTGAGACATCCATAGTTCTCACCAAGGAAGTCAGCGTATATGTGTGTGTGTGTGTGTGTGTGTGTGTGTGTGTGTGTGTGTGTGTGTGTGTGTGTGTGCGTGCGTGCGTGCGTGCGTGCGTGCGTGCGTGCGTGCGTGCGTGCGTGCGTGCGTGCGTGCGTGCGTGCGTGCGTGCGTGCGTGCGTGCGTGCGTGCGTGCGTGCGTGCGTGCGTGCGTGCGTGCGTGCGTGCGTGCGTGCGTGCGTGCGTGCGTGCGTGCGTGCGTGCGTGCGTGCGTGCGTGCGTGCGTGCGTGCGTGCGTGCGTGCGTGCGTGCGTGCGTGCGTGCGTGCGTGCGTGCGTGCGTGCGTGCGTGCGTGCGTGCGTGCGTGCGTGCGTGCGTGCGTGCGTGCGTGCGTGCGTGCGTGCGTGCGTGCGTGCGTGCGTGCGTGCGTGCGTGCGTGCGTGCGTGCGTGACCTCACTGTCTTCTTCGTACTTGAATATAGCTTGTTTTGTTGGTTTAAAACAGTATGTGATGTCCTGCCTGGTCCACAGAGTCAGTACCTGTTTGTGTGTCGTTTGTTTTCCTCTCAGGCTGGCTGTCACTGTAGTGTGATAGAGAGACACGGAGAAAGACGAGGAGACGAGAGAGGGAGAGAGGGGCTGTCTGCCTCCATGTCTGCTCCTGTCCCTTCCACTCGGAGATCTGCGTCTGGCTCACGCAGGTACAGCACTGCATACACACCTACCTGCCTATCTAAAACTCGTAATCTTTCTCCTTTCACCTTCGTTTTAGATTAACTTCAAAGTCTTATGTAGTCAACCTCTCAGTCAACCTCTCAGTCAACCCCTTCAGTCAACCTCTTAGTTAACCTCTCAGTCAATCTCTCTGCCAACCCCTTAGTCAACCCCTCAGTCAACCTCTTTGCCAACCCCCTCAGTCAACCCCTTCAGTCAACCCCTTCAGTCAACCCCTTAGTCAACCCCTCAGTCAACTTCTTTGCCAACCCCCTCAGTCAACCCCTTCAGTCAACCCCTTCAGTCAAACCCTTCAGTCAACCTCTCTGCCAACCTCTTAGTCAACCCCTTAGTCAACCCCTTAGTCAACCTCTTAGTTAACCCCTTAGTCAACCCCCCCTCAGTCAACCCCCTCAATCAACCTCTTAGTCAACCCCTTAGTCAACCCCTTAGTCAACCCCCCGCAGTCAACCCCCTCAGTCAACATCTTAGTCAACCCCTTAGTCAACCCCCCTCAGTCAACCTCTTAGTTAACCCCTTAGTCAACCCCTTACTCAACCTCTTAGTCAACCCCCCTTAGTCAACCCCCCTTAGTCAACCTCTTACTCAACCCCTTAGTCAACCCCTTCAGTCAACCTCTTAGTTAACCCCTTAGTCAACCCCCCTTAGTCAACCTCTTAGTCAACCCCCCTTACTCAACCCCTTACTCAACCTCTTAGTTAACCCCTTAGTCAACCCCCCTTAGTCAACCCCCCTTAGTCAACCTCTTAGTTAACCTCTTAGTTAACCCCCCTTACTCAACCTCTTAGTCAACCCCTTAGTCAACCTCTTAGTCAACCTCTTAGTTAACCCCCCTTACTCAACCCCCTTAGTCAACCCCCCTTAGTCAACCTCTTAGTCAACCTCTTAGTTAACCCCTTACTCAACCTCTTAGTCAACCCCCCTTACTCAACCCCCTTAGTCAACCCCCCTTAGTCAACCTCTTAGTTAACCCCTTACTCAACCCCCCTTAGTCAACCTCTTAGTCAACCTCTTAGTTAACCTCTTAGTCAACCTCTTAGTCAACCTCTTAGTTAACCTCTTAGTTAACCTCTTAGTCAACCCCCCTTAGTTAACCTCTTAGTCAACCTCTTAGTCAACCTCTTAGTCAACCTCTTAGTCAACCTCTTAGTTAACCTCTTAGTTAACCTCTTAGTCAACCCCCCTTAGTCAACCTCTTAGTAAACCTCTTAGTCAACCTCTTAGTGAACCTCTTAGTTAACCTCTTAGTCAACCTCTTAGTTAACCTCTTAGTCAACCTCTTAGTCAACCTCTTAGTTAACCTCTTAGTCAACCTCTTAGTTAACCTCTTAGTTAACCTCTTAGTTAACCTCTTAGTCAACCTCTTAGTCAACCTCTTAGTCAACCTCTTAGTTAACCCCTTAGTTAACCCCTCTCTCTCTCATGCATCTCTCTGTTGTTCTCCATACCTCCTCTATTTTGTCCTCTTATTTTCACCCACAAGAAATAGTCAGTGGTGAAGATAATGGTTCTGTCCCACCCAGAGACCATTTATAATGACGGGGTGTCTCCTTGAATAGTAAATGTTGTGTGTGAACGTGTGTTTGTCTATACTGCTACAGTACAGGGGCTCATAATCTCCTGAGAGAGCTGAGGCTCAGCTTTGCTTCTGTCCCATCAGCTGCTGAGCTCCATAAACGGTTACAGGCCAATGCTTCCCCCTCTCTCTCTCTCTCTCTTTCTCCCTCGCTCTCTCTCGCTCTCTCCAATTTCAATTCAAGGGCTTTATTGGTATGGGAAACTCTCTCTCCCTCTGTCTCTCCTTCTGTCTCTCCCTCTGTCTCTCCCTCTGTCTCTCCCTCTGTCTCTCCCTCTGTCTCTCCCTCTGTCTCTCTCTGGCTCTCTCTCGCTCTCTCTCGCGCTCTCTCTCTCTCTGTCTCTCCCTCTGTCTCTCCCTCTGTCTCTCTCTTGCTCTCTCTCGCTCTCTCTCGCTCTCTCTCGCTCTCTCTCTCTCTCTCTCTCTGTCTCTCTGTCTCTCTCTCTATGTCTCTCTCTCGGTCCCCCCCTCCCTCTGCAGTCAGGATTGTGTCAGCATTTGAGAGCTTTGCGTTTCTCTCTTTTTATCTGACAGTGATTTGACCATGTAACTGTTTTGTTAGCTAAAGTGAATGTGTTGAGTTTCTATAAATCTATAAATGGAGTGAATGACTAGTCAGTAGTTCATTTATTCAACATAAGTGTTACTGTACTGTCACCTTGCACTCCATGTCTTTACATTGATCTTTCACCTAAATTAATAACTAATGTGCAATGTCCTAGCTACAGAGCAGTGGTAGCATGAAATCTGTCTCTCTCTTCCCAGATTCAACCCTCTGAATGCTCTGCAGCCCAAACGCCGCTTGCAGCAAATGCTGTCGTCGTCCTCCTCGTCCGTACCCGTACCCGTACCCACGCGCCCTGCGTGAGAAACAATTCTGTTATACTGTCCCAGAGAGCATGCTCTGTAACTGCAGCTGCAGAACCACTAGAATGTACTGTACATGGAGAGGAGGAGATGTGCTGTAGTCATAGCTGGACAGACAGACAGAGATCAATTGTTCTCTTGATATTCACTGATAAACCCTCAGATGCACCAAACAGATTGGGTGGTACACTGACATTGCCAATATTATAGTCAATAGCTTGATGAGGTGATTGACAGCAGTAACTGTACTGTACAGCTGTGGTTAAAGTGACAGTGCTGTACAATCTCAAACTATCTTCAAACAGGACCACAGTTAGTTACTGTATGTTAGTTATAAGAGCATTGTCTCTGTCCACATTCTCGTCTCACTTCTTGCAACCATTCTGTATAGGAGTATTCCGCACACAGCCTTCTCTTACACCACCACAGCCTTCTCTTACACCACCACGGCCTTCTCTTATACCACCCGGCCTTCTCTTATACCACCCGGCCTTCTCTTATACCACCACGGCCTTCTCTTATACCACCCGGCCTTCTCTTATACCACCCAGCCTTCTCTTATACCACCCAGCCTTCTCTTATACCACCCGGCCTTCTCTTATACCACCCGGCCTTCTCTTATACCACCCGGCCTTCTCTTATACCACCACGGCCTTGTCTTATACCACCCGGCCTTCTCTTATACCACCACGGCCTTGTCTTAAACCACCCGGCCTTCTCTTATACCACCCGGCCTTGTCTTATACCACCCGGCCTTCTCTTATACCACCCGGCCTTCTCTTATACCACCACGGCCTTGTCTTATACCACCCGGCCTTCTCTTATACCACCCGGCCTTCTCTTATACCACCACGGCCTTGTCTTATACCACACAGCCTTCTCTTATACCACCCGGCCTTCTCTTATACCACCACGGCCTTGTCTTATACCACCCGGCCTTCACTTGTACCACCACGGCCTTGTCTTATACCACCCGGCCTTCTCTTATACCACCCGACCTTCACTTGTACCACCACGGCCTTCTCTTATACCACCACGGCGTTCTCTTATACCACCCGGACTTCTCTTATACCACCCGGCCTTCTCTTATACCACCCAGCCTTCTCTTATACCACCACGGCCTTGTCTTATACCACCCGGCCTTCTCTTATACCACCACGGCCTTCTCTTATACCACCCGGCCTTCTCTTATACCACCACGGCCTTGTCTTATACCACCCAGCCTTCTCTTATAGCACCACAGCCTTCTCTTATACCACCCAGCCTTCTCTTATAGCACCCGGCCTTCTCTTATACCACCACGGCCTTGTCTTATACCACCCGGCCTTCTCTTATACCACCTGGTCTTCTCTTACACCACCACGGCCTTGTCTTATACCACCCGGCCTTCTCTTATACCACCCGGTCTTCTCTTACACCACCACGGCCTTGTCTTATACCACCCGGCCTTCTCTTATACCACCCGGACTTCAATTGTACCACCACGGCCTTGTCTTATACCACCCAGCCTTCACTTGTACCACCCAGCCTTCTCTTATACCACCCAGCCTTAATACACATAATACCACCCAGCCTTCTCTTATACCACCCGGCCTTCTCTTATACCACCCGGCCTTCTCTTATACCACCCAGCCTTCCTACACATAATACCACCCAGCCTTCTCTTATACCACCCGGCCTTCTCTTATACCACCCAGCCTTCTCTTATACCACCCGGCCTCCCTACACATAATACCACCCAGCCTTCTCTTATACCACCCGGCCTTCTCTTATACCACCCGGCCTTCTCTTATACCACCCAGCCTTCTCTTATACCACCCAGCCTTCTCTTATACCACCCAGCCTTAATACACATAATACCACCCAGCCTTCTCTTATACCACCCAGCCTTCTCTTATAGCACCCGGCCTTCTCTTATACAACCCGGCCTTCCACACATAATACCACCCAGCCTTCTCTTATACCACCCAGCCTTCTCTTATACCACCACTGCCTTCTCTTATACCACCCAGCCTCCTCTTATACCACCCGGCCTTCCACACATAATACCACCACTGCCTTCTCTTATACCACCCAGCCTCCCTACACATAATACCACCCAGCCTTCTCTTATACCACCCAGCCTCCTCTTATACCACCCAGCCTTCTCTTATACCACCCAGCCTTAATACACATAATACCACCCGGCCTTCTCTTATACCACCCGGCCTTCTCTTATACCACCCGGCCTTCTCTTATACCACCCGGCCTTCTCTTATACCACCCAGCCTTCTCTTATACCACCCAGTCTTCTCTTATACCACCCAGCCTTCTCTTATACCACCCAGCCTTCTCTTATACCACCCAGCCTCCCTACACATAATATCACCCAGCCTTCTCTTATACCACCCGGCCTTCCTACACATAATAACACCAGCCTTCCTCACACATCTTACCTACCAGGGTCCATCTCAAAGGAGAAGAGATGTAATCAATCAATGTATTTATAAAGCCATTTTTATATCAGCAGATGTCACAAAGTGCTATAAACATAGCTGGACATGTAATGATGGACTCCAATTGTGCCAAAACCTTATTTAGTCTATATATTTGACATATTCTACCTTTCTTTCCAGGCTTGCTTCCACTGCTCTCCTCAGCTTGACCGTGTTTTCTGTTTGTATGCTGTTGGCCTTCGTCATAACCTGTCATACCCTATCCTGACCCTTCCTACAATCCCCAGGCTGCTATATCTGTCATATCTGTTTTGCGTATCTCCTCCCACCCAGTCTGGAAGCCAGTGATTGGGCAAAACCCCTGTCCTCCTAGATAACAGACAGCCTTTGATTGCTTTGTTTAATTGGCTGTCATTAGAAAATCGACCAATTGGTCAACAGTAACAGATGAATACAGTACAGGAGTTGACCATCACAGTGCCCCTTTCCCCTCACTAATAGAATTGGAAAAGGACAGGTAACTGACAAAATAAAGGAAACACTTGAGTAAACGAGGAATACAAAGTATATTTAAAGCAGGTGCTTCCAAGCAGGTGTGGTGGCTGAGTTAATAAAGCCATAAGCATCCCATCATGCTTACAAATGCTGGGCAGGCCATTATTTTGGCTACCATGGCAATGCCCCCATCCACAGGGCACGAGTGGTCACTGAATGGTTTGATGAAAACGATGTAAGCCATATTTCATGGCCGTCTCAGTCACCGGATCTCAAGCAGCGTAGCCTAGTGGTTAGAGCGTTGGACTAGTAACCGGAAGGTTGCAAGTTCAAATCCCCGAGCTGACAAGGTACAAATCTGTCGTTCTGCCCCTGAACAGGCAGTTAACCCACTGTTCCTAGGCCGTCATTGAAAATAAGAATTTGTTCTTAACTGACTTGCCTAGTTAAATAAAGGTAAAAAAAAAAAAAAAAAAAAAAAAAAATTGAACACTTCTGGGAGATTCTGGAGCGGCGACTGAGACAGCGTTTTCCACCACCATCAACAAAACACCAAATGATGGAATTTCTCCTGGAAGAATGGTGTCGCATCCCTCCAATAGAGTTCCAGACACCTGTAGAATCTATGCCAAGGTGCATTGAAGCTGTTCTGGCTGGTGGTGACCCAACGACCCTATTAAAACACTTTATGTTGGTGTTTCCTTTATTTTGGCAGTTACCTGTACATCAATATAATTTCAACAGAAGTTAATACTTCTGATGTTTTGGGGAGATTTTCTTTCTGTTTTTCTTTTTTAATTCTGATGACTTTTTAGTTTGATGTTTTTTTTGCTCTGTTTTTTTTTTCTTATGGGTTATGTGAGGTAAGAATTTCCCCAGATATTACAAGCATATTTCTGTGTGACTTTGGGAGAATAATGCAGCCTAGGGATATTTTCAGCTCTGATGCCACTGCAGAAATAAAAAGGCTTTCGTGCTGAGGTCAGGACAGGTAGGAACAGAGTGAGAAGTGGACCAGACATATGTTCGCCATGTCAGCATGTCTTAATCATGGTTTAATTACCATTAATCATGATTTAATTACCATGCCCTGGTTAGCCTATAGCAGACCTCGACTGGGCAAGTTCAGATGCCCTGGTTAGCCTATAGCAGACCTCGACTGGGCAAGTTCAGATGCCCTGGTTAGCCTATAGCAGACCTCGACTGGGCAAGTTCAGATGCCCTGGTTAGCCTATAGCAGACCTCGACTGGGCAAGTTCAGATGCCCTGGTTAGCCTATAGCAGACCTCGACTGGGCAAGTTCAGATGCCCTGGTTAGCCTATAGCAGACCTCGACTGGGCAAGTTCAGATGCCCTGGTTAGCCTATAGCAGACCTCGACTGGGCAAGTTCATCGTTAGTAGTTGTTCTCTGCCTTGGATCTCATAAAATAACAAAGCTGCTGTATGTACACTGAACCAGTGTGAAGGTATCTCCCAGGCCTAAAGAATACATTATAATGAGCCAGTTTTAAAGGAGCGGTAATACTTGAATGCACTATTAGCCAGTGCTTCTGCTCTGAACAACACAGGCCACAGTCTTCACTTTAATGACTTTTAACATTCTCCCTGTCAGACTAGAGGTGTTTACTTTACTTATCCCATGATGCCCATGGTTGATATGTTTGGCCAACACTTGGTTCTAGCCTGCATCTCAGTCTCACAGACACCACTATCAACACCACCTCACCGTATCAGCCTGTTGTCTTTGGTCAGGTTTGACTACTGCAGGTTCATAGAGCTAGACTACATTCCAATGGAGACAGGCTTTATGGTTTCAATGCGCCCAACGGATCGAGGATATCTCACTACCAAGTCTCCGGAGCGGCACTGTCGGTCAGCACAACTCTCCCTCTATCCCCTCTCTCTCTCTCTATATATATATATACCTCTCTCTATATACCTCTCTCTATATATATACCTCTCTCTCCCTCTCTATCCCTCTCTCTATATACCTCCCTCTCTCTATATACCTCTCTCTATATACCTCCCTCTCTCTCTATCCCTCTCTCTATATACCTCCCTCTATCCCTCTCTCTATATACCTCCCTCTCTCTCTATCCCTCTCTCTATATACCTCCCTCTCTCTCTATCCCTCTCTCTATATACCTCCCTCTCTCTCTATCCCTCTCTATATACCTCCCTCTCTCTCTATCCCTCTCTCTATATACCTCCCTCTCTCTATATACCTCTCTATATACCTCTCTCTCTCTATATACCTCTCTATATACCTCCCTCTCTCTATATACCTCTCTATATACCTCCCTCTCTCTATATACCTCTCTATATACCTCCCTCTCTCTATATACCTCTCTCTATATATATACCTCCCTCTCTCTATATACCTCTCTATATACCTCCCTCTCTCTATATACCTCTCTATATACCTCCCTCTCTCTATATACCTCTCTCTATATATATACCTCCCTCTCTCTATATACCTCTCTATATACCTCCCTCTCTCTATATACCTCTCTCTCTCTATCCCTCTCTCTATATACCTCTCTCTCTCTCTATATCCCTCTCTCTATATACCTCTCTATATACCTCTCTATATACCTCTCCCTCTATCCCTCTCTCTATATACCTCTCTCTCTCCCTCTATCCCTCTCTTTATATACCTCTCTCTCTCTCTCTCTCTCTCTCTATCCCTCTGTCTATATACCTCTCTCTCTCTCTCTATCCCTCTCTCTATATACCTCTCTCTCTCTCTCCCCCTCTCTCTATATACCTCTCTCTCTCCCCCTCTCTCTATATACCTCTCTCTCTCTCTCTCCCCCTCTCTCTATATACCTCTCTCTCTCTCTCTATCCCTCTCTCTATATACCTCCCTCTCTCTCCCCCTCTCTCTATATACCTCTCTCTCTCTCTCTCTATCCCTCCCCCCCTCTCTCTATATACCTCTCTCTCTCTCTCTATCCCTCTCCCCCTCTCTCTATATACCTCCCCCTCTCTCTCTCTCTCTCTCTCTCTCTCTCTCTCTCTCTCTCTCTCTCTCTCTCTCTCTCTCTCTCTCTCTCTCTCTCTCTCTATCCCTCTCTCTATATACCTCTCTCCCTCTCTCTCTATACCTCTCTCCCTCTCTCCCTCTCTCTCTATACCTCTCTCTTTCTTTATACCTCTCTCTTTCTTTCTCTCCCTCTCGCTCTCTCTCTCTATCCCTCTCTCTCTATACCTCTCTCCCTCTCTCCCTCTCTCTATACCTCTCTCCCTCTCTCTCTATACCTCTCTCTCTTTCTTTCTCTCCCTCCCTCTCGCTCTCTCTCTATCCCTCTCTCTCTATCCCTCTCTCTTTCTCTCCCTCCCTCCCTCTCTCTATATACCTCTCTCTCTCTCTTTCTCTCTCTCCCTCTCTCTCTCTCTCGCTCTCTCTCTCTCTCTCTCTATCCCTCTCTCTATATACCTCTCTCTCTTTCTTTCTCTCCCTCCCTCTCTCTCTCCCTCTATCCCTCTCTCTATATACCTCTCTCTCTTTCTTTCTCTCCCTCCCTCTCTCTCTCCCTCTATCCCTCTCTCTATATACCTCTCGCTCTCTTTCTTTCTCTCCCCCTCTCTCTCTCTATCCCTCTCTCTATATACCTCTGTCCCTTTCTTTCTCTCCCTCCCTCCCTCCCTCCCCCTCTCTCTCTATCCCTCTCTCTATATACCTCTCTCTCTTTCTTTCTCTCCCTCCCTCTCTCTCTCTCTATCCCTCTCTCTATATACCTGTCTCTTTCTTTCTCTCCCTCTCTCTCTCTCTCCCTCCCTCTCTCTCTCTCTATCCCTCTATATACCTCTCTCTCTTTCTTTCTCTCTCTCTCTCTATCCCTCTCTCTATATACCTCTCTTTCTTTCTCCCCCTCCCTCTCTCTCTCTCTCTATCCCTCTCTCTATAAACCGCTCTCTCTTTCTTTCTCTACCTCCCTCCCTCTCTCTCTCTCTATCCCTCTCTCTATATACCTCTCTCTCTCTAGCCCTCTCTCTATATACCTCTCTCTCTTTCTTTCTCTCCCTCTCCCTCTCTCTCTCTCTATCCCTCTCTCTATATACCTCTCTTTCTTTCTCTCCCTCCCTCTCTCTCTCCCTCTATCCCTCTCTCTATATACCTCTCTCTCTTTCTTTCTCTCCCTCTCCCTCTCTCTCTCTCTCTATCCCTCTCTCCCTCTCTCTATATACCTCTCTTTCTTTCTCTCCCTCCCTCTCCCTCTCTCTCCCTTTCTCTATATACCTGTCTCTCTTTCTTTCCCTCCCTCTATCCCTCCTCTCTCATTGTCCTTTGTTATCGCTCTCTGCTCCCTAGACGTGGATTTGGTCTTAATGCCAAGATGCTTTGTCATTGAATATACATTTTTTGAATATTAATTGGAACTTTACATGATTGAATATCACTAGACATCTTAGTATGTTAGAGCAATGGAACATTATGCTACAAAGTCCATGGCATGTAGATTGAACCCAAGTATTTTCTAAAACCATCACATGCAAGCTGACCTGTTGTTGGCTGGATTATAACCTTTAACCTTTTTCTTTTGGCGTACTCATTTATTGAACGTCGATGACATTATTGACGTCCTACTTTGTTTTCGCTTTCATTTATTCATAAAGCGTGCCAAATTTAAGCTATGGTACAAGCTATGATCTGTGTTACAGAACATAATTTACAGTTGAAGTCGGAAGTTTACATACACTTAGGTTGGACTCATTTAAAACTCGTTTTTCAACCACTCCATGAATTTCTTTTTAACAAACTCTAGTTTGGCAAGTCGGTTAGGACATCTACTTTGTGCATGACACAAGTAATTTTTCCAATAGTTGTTTACAGACAGATTATTTCACTTATAATTCACTGTATCACAATTCCAGTGGGTCAGAAGTTTACATACACTAAGTTGACTGTGCCTTTGAACAGCTTGGAAAATTCCAGAAAATTATGTTATGGCTTTAGAAGCTTCTGATAGGCTAATTGACATAATTTGAGTCAATTGGAGGTGTACCTGTGAATGTATTTCAAGGCCTACCTTCAAACTCAGTGCCTCTTTGCTTGACATCATGGGAAAATCAAAAGAAATCAGCCAAGAACTAATCAAAAAAATTGTGGACATCCACAAGTCTGGTTCATCATTGGGAGCAATTTCCAAACGCCTGAAGGTACCACGTTCATCTGTACAAAAAATAGTACGCAAGTATAAACACCATGGGACCATGCAGCCGTCATATCACTCAGGAAGGAGGCGCATTCTGTCTCCTAGAGATGAACGTACTGTGGTGTGAAAAGTCCAGATCAATCCCAGAACAACAGCAAAGGACCTTGTAAACATGCTGGAGGAAACAGGTACAAACGTATCTATATCCACAGGAAAACGAGTCCTATATCGATATAACCTGAAAGGCCGCTCAGCAAGGAAGAAACCACTGCTCCAAAACCGCCATAAAAAGCCAGACTACGGTTTGCAACTGCACATAGGGAAAAATATTGTACTTTTTGGAGAAATGTCCTCTGGTCTGATGAAACAAAAATAGAACTGTTTGGCCATAATGACCATCGTTATGTTTGGAGGAAAAAGGGGGATGCTTGCAAGCCGAAGAACACCATCCCAACCGTGAAGCACGGGGGTGGCAGCATCATGGTGTGGGGTTGTTTTGCTGCAGGACGGACTGGTGCACTTCACAAAATGGATGGCATCATGTGGAAGGAAAATTATGTGGATATATTGAAGCAACATCTCAAGACATCAGTCAGAAAGTGAAAGCTTGGTCACAAATTGGTCTTCCAAATGGACAATAACCCCAAGCATAATTCCAAAGTTGTGGCATAATGGTTTAAGGACAACAAAGTCAAGGTATTGGATTGGCCATCACAAAGCCCCAACCTCCATCCGATAGAAAATGTGTGGGCAGAATTGAAAAAGCGTGTGCGAGCAAGGAGGCCTACAAACCTGACTCAGTTACACCAGCTCTGTCAGGAGGAATGGGCCAAAATTCACCCAACTTATTGTGGAAGGCTACCGTTTGACCAAGTTAAACAATTTAAAGGCAACGCTACCAAATACTAATTGAGTGTATGTAAACTTCTGACCCACTGGAAATGTGATGAAAGAAATAAAAGCTGAAATAAATAATTCTCTCTGCAATTATTCTGACATTTCACATTCTTAAAATAAAGTGGTGATCCCAAATGACCCAAGACAGGGAATTTTTACTCTGATTAAATGTCAGGAATTGTGACAAACTGAGTTTAAATGTATTTGGCTAAGGTCTATGTAAACTTCCGACTTCAACTGTATTTCTTCCTCCATGATGGCCTTTCATGTCTTGGCAAGTTCTGTCTCGTGTTTTTTTGTGTGTGCATGATTACGTTTTGCGCGTGATTACTGTTGGTTGAAGAGGATCATTGGTGTCTGTGTTGTATCATGTAGTAACTATGTCCCTGTCACTCCGGAACAGACGGACAGCTGCCCCAGTCAGCAACAGAGATCCCCATGGCAACGCCTCTCTCAGCAGCAGCAGCACTAACTCTGGCTCCTGCAAGGGCAGTGACTGCAGCCCCACCAAGGGGTAAGATTCAAAATGGCTTCCGCATCAATCTTTAAGACAGCGCTCGATGCCCCTGATAGGTCAGCGTTATAACGACATATGCAGCGTTTACTGTAAATCCGCAAACGCAGGAACACGGCCTTAGTGGCGGCAGGTAGCCTAGTAGTTAGAGGCAGGTAGCCTAGTAGTTAGAGGCAGGTAGCCTAGTAGTTAGAGGCAGGTAGCCTAGTAGTTAGAGGCAGGTAGCCTAGTAGTTAGAGGCAGGTAGCCTAGTAGTTAGAGGCAGGTAGCCTAGTAGTTAGAGGCAGGTAGCCTAGTAGTTAGAGGCAGGTAGCCTAGTAGTTAGAGGTAGGTAGCCTAGTAGTTAGCCTAGTAGTTAGAGGCAGGTAGCCTAGTGGTTAGAAGCAGGTAGCCTAGTAGTTAGCCTAGTAGTTAGAGGTAGGTAGCCTAGTAGTTGGAGGCAGGTAGCCTAGTAGTTAGCCTAGTAGTTAGAGGCAGGTAGCCTAGTAGTTGGAGGTAGGTAGCCTAGTAGTTAGCCTAGTAGTTAGAGGTAGGTAGCCTAGTAGTTAGAGGCAGGTAGCCTAGTAGTTAGAGGTAGGTAGCCTAGTAGTTAGCCTAGTAGTTAGAGGTAGGTAGCCTAGTAGTTGGAGGCAGGTAGCCTAGTAGTTAGCCTAGTAGTTAGAGGCAGGTAGCCTAGTGGTTAGAAGCAGGTAGCCTAGTAGTTAGCCTAGTAGTTAGAGGTAGGTAGCCTAGTAGTTGGAGGCAGGTAGCCTAGTAGTTAGCCTAGTAGTTGGAGGCAGGTAGCCTAGTAGTTAGCCTAGTAGTTAGAGGCAGGTAGCCTAGTGGTTAGAAGCGGGTAGCCTAGTAGTTAGAGGCGGGTAGCCTAGTAGTTAGAGCATTGGGCCAGTAACCGAAAGGTTGCTGGATCGAATCCCCGAGGTGACAAGGTAAAAATCTGCCTTTCTGCTCCTGAACAAGGCAGTTAACCCACTGTTCCCCAGTAGTCTGTCATTGTAAATAAGAATTTGTTCTTAACTGACTTCCATAGTTAAATAAAGTGCTAATGTTAAAAATAAAAGGAGCTGTACAGCGAATCTTCAGTGATATGTATTGAATGGAGCCCTAAGCCAAGGTAGTTATGCCTCATGTTGGTATCGTGCTTCTACATGGGAGAATGAGTGTCTCCTGAAAAGTAGCCTATGAGCATGTTGTATTTTGAAGGATAAGGACATGTAATTCTAAGGCCTTATAACTTGTTATAAGAATGTATTGACCTTTTAAAAGCTCTAATCCTTACTTGGTGAAACTGCCACGTCCGTTTGGGATATTGCAACAACAAAGACGTTACTACTTTCCTCGCTGACATCATCACAGGCGTAATAGAACTGCAGAATATGTAATGCACCTTTTCTTTTAAATACCCACTGCTACCGCAGGCTTACAGACTGTAATGGGTTCTGTACCTGTCCTCTGTTTCCTCTCTCTCTCCAAGGCGTCATATGAAGGCATATACCTCATGTACAGATAACCATGGCATCCGCCCCCCTCCCCCGGAGCAGTACCTCACACCCCTGCAGCAGAAAGAGGTGTGTATCAGACACCTGCGGGCCCGCCTCAAGGAAACCGTGGACAGGCTGCAGGACAGGTGAGACGCAGGGTCACACACTGACAATGCATCTCCAGACAGTAACCCTGTCAGTCTCATTCAACAGATTCTCTTTCTGAATGTACATTATGTCAATTACATTTAGGTTTGAGCATTTTATGTTTTGGAAATATGATGGTCGTTGAAGTTGTAATCAGTAAGCATTTGTATATATATTTGAATGTCAACTGCTACCCCATTCCCATTAAATGACCCTAATAATTCTTTCATTTTGTAATTATGTTGATATATATATGTTTCAAAATGTTTGCCAAATAGATTCATTTGACAATTGCCCCCCATGATTCATTACTAAATCTGTCTCTGTCTGTCTGTCTGTCTGTCTGTCTGTCTGTCTGTCTGTCTGTCTGTCTGTCTCACAACCTTCCTTGTTTATTCTCTGCATTTCTGTCTGTCTGTCTCACAACCTTCCTTGTTTATTCTCTGCATTTCTGTCTCAGGGACTCTGAGATCGATGAGTTGAGGACTCAGTTGTCTCGTATGCAGGAGGACTGGGTTGAAGAGGAGTGTCACCGCGTCGAGACCCAGCTGGCTCTGAAGGAGGCACGCAGGGAGATCCAGCAGCTCAAGGAAGTGGTGGACGTGGTGTGCACCAACCTCAGCTCCAGCGACTCCACCGACACCAGCGTCCAGAAATACTTCCAGGACATCAACGTCCAGAACCACAAGCTGGAGACCCTGCTGCTCAGCATGGAGCTGGCTCAGAACGGGGTGGCCAAGGAGCAAGAGGCTGCTGCTGCAGCACGAGGAGCGGCAGGGTGGGCTGGGGCTGGGAGGCCTGGGACTGCGGGGTCATGGCCTGGAAGTAGTCCCGCTACATCAGGGACTGGATGGGGTGGCTCCAAGAGTCTGTGTGGGTCTTGTGACGGCTCCCCCGCCCGCTCTCTGCCCCATAGCTTCACCTACACCAAGCTGAGCGACCATGCACTGGCTGATAAGAACGGGAACGGCCTTTCAGGGGAGGAGAACCATGACAGTGGCTTTGTGTGCTGTGGGGAGAGTCACAGTGCAGCCAGCAGTCACAGTCACAGTCGCAGTGCAGCCAACAGTCACAGTCGCAGTGCAGCCAGCAGTCACAGGGCAGATCTGCTCCTGGAGGCAGCCTTCCTGTCTGAGGAGACAGCCTCTCTGCTCAGCACCTACTCTCACCTGCCACACTTCTCCAACTACGACAAGCTGTGCCCCGGGAAGGACAGGGTAGCGCCCCTACGCTGTGCCATGGGTGGGGCGGGCAGCCACCCCTGTCTGTCCCACCACCACCTTTACCTGCACCACCCCAGGGAGCAGGCCGTCCAGACAGAGAGCTGCCCCGTCCCCGTGGGGGTTGGCTACGCCTCTGACCTGGACACCATTGCAGAGCGCACGTTCCGCTCTCAGGCCTGCAGCCCCACCTCCACCTGGGTCTCAGACGAGGGAGACGACCTGGACTCGGTTACCATGACGTCAGTCACCACGACAACCCTCACAGCTACAACAGAGGCCGGTCCTGGCCCTCCGTTACCCAGCTCTTCCTGCCTCTCAGTTGATATGCCCTCCCTCTCAGTGGAGGAGGATGGGGAGGCGGTGGGGGAGTTGGAGAGGCAGACAGAGGTAGTGGGGGAGAGTGCCGGGGGGATGGTAGAGGCAGGCAAGCAGGAGGAGGTCAGGGAGATAGATGTAGATAGTCAGAGGGAGGATGTGGAGGTGAGGAATCAGGGAGAGTTGGAGGAGGTGTGGTCGGTGGAGGTGGAGGAGGTGAGGTCGGTGGAGGAGGTGTGGTCAGTGGAGCTGGAGGAGATGAGGTCGGTGGAGGAGGTGTGGTCAGTGGAGCTGGAGGAGATGAGGTCGGTGGAGGTGGTGAGTTCAGTGGAGGGGGAGGAGATGAGGTCGGTGGAGGAGGTGAGGTCAGTGGAGCTGGAGGAGGTGAGGTCAGTGGAGGGGGAGGAGGTGAGATCAGTGGAGCTGGAGGAGGTGATGTCAGTGGAGGAGGTGAGGTCAGTAGAGGAACAGCCCCACACCTCCCAGCCCAGGGGAAGTTTGTTGCAGCAGGAGGAGATCGCTGGGGTGACGGTGGTGGAGGTTGATGATGATGAAGATCAGGCTCAGGGAGCAGTAGGAGGAGAAGAGGAGTCTACCTCGTCTGGGTCTGGACCAGCAGTGAAGAGCTACTGGAGCCGCCACTTCCTGGTTGACCTGCTGGCGGTGGCGGTACCCGTGGTGCCCACGGTGGCATGGCTGTGCCGGGGGCCGCGGGGCGATGCCCTGCCCATTTACCACTTCGGCTCCCTGCTGCGTGGCTGCTGCACCGTGGCCCTCAGCTCTCTGCGCAGGGCCGGAGGCGTTAGGCACTACCCCGCAGGCACGGGTGGGGGAGCCATGGGAGGCACAGAGATCTGAGACAGGCCCCATGACACCCTGGGAGCTGCACACACACAACCCTGCCCTCTCTGGTCCTGGGTCGTCCTCCACCTGATGTACTGGGTAAAGGAATGAGGGGAGGAATGATTCTGAAGACAGGACAGCCTCCTAACGAACCGTATAACTCTCTCCTTTGAGCCTGGCTCCACCTCTTCCACCTCCTCTGCTGGACTGAGAAGAGACACCAGGATGTGTTGAAGTGACACTGAATGGTTGAACTGAATGATTGAATGGACAGGGTGTGATTGATGCTGATTCTAACTTCTCTCTCTAGTGTGCAGGGAGACTGAACGGTCTGTCAGTCTCTGTGTGGTCTCTTCATTGGTTCAGTTCAATTTTGACTCGTGGTGTGTAAGTATATGTGCACACGACGTGTGTGTGAGTGTGTTGCGTATGTGTTCTTCTCTGTTGTGTCGATGTGTAGCCAAGCACCTGGATGTCTGAAGGCAATCACAGCCATAGCTGTGCAGTAGATGGTATGCTCATTTAGGAGTGAATGATGGGACATATGGCCTTTCCCCCCTAAAGATACCAGGCAAGCTGCTGCTGTACATTTCTGCTTCCTGTCACTGGTGTCCTAGATTAACAATCACTCTTGTAGCATTCAGTCCATGTCCACGGTCCAAGAGTTAGTCATTCCAGACCCATGAACCGGAAATATCTCAAGAAGGAATCATTTATAGAGATAAAATTATTTCAAAACAAAGTTTATTGTCCTGTTAAAAATAGGAGAAAAAAAAGTATTATGGACTTGGTGTGAGGATTGTCACGGTAATCTGTTGTTATTTGAAAGTTTGCATTGAAATCAAATTATGACTTGAGTTGGCAGGATTTGAGTGTCTTGTTATTTTGGGCTGTAATGAATGGAAGGTCGTTGAGATGTAAAATAATTGAAAGGCTGAGAAATCAGACGCTGTACTGTAATGTTTTGGTATTAGTCTCTGTTGGGGACTAATGAACTGACGTCCTAAAGATTGTGATGCAACCAGCGAGAACAGTCCTTTGAGTTGAAGTATATTGAGTTGTTCAGAGAGGAAACTGGAATAGATCTTGTCATTTCTTTAGTCATCCGTTCTCCATTTTGTTCTGCACTATTATTCACTTTATGAAGTTAAGCAATCCCATTTTCCCCAATTGCTTGAAGTCAAGTTTGTCTTTCCAAAGTCTAATACGTCCAGTTTATTTATTTATTTTGTACCCCTTTTTCTTCCCAATTTCATGGTATCCAAATTGGTAGTTAGTCTTGTCTCATTGCTGCAACTCCCGTACGGACTTGGAAGAGGCGAAGGTCGAGAGCCGTGCGTCCTCCGAAACACAAACCAACCAAGCCGCACTGCTTCTTGACACAATACCCACTTAACCCGGAAGCAAGCCGCTCCAATGTGTCAGCGTGCACTGAGCCCGGCCCGCCACAGGAGTCGCTAGTGCGCGATGGGACAAGGACATCCCTGCCGGCCAAACCCTCCCCTAACCCAGACCAATTGTAAGCCGCGACCGCGACCCAGAATCTCTAGTGGCACAGCTAGCACTGCAATGCAGTGCCTTAGACCACTGCGCCACTCGGGAGGCCTTATGTCCACATTTTTGTTTGTGTGCAATATCATTGTGATATTCCATAACTATTCCATAACTGTATTATGGAATACGTTTCCAAAGCAAAAGTGAAATAATCATCTGTAACCAAGAAACAGTTTAATTTAATTTAGATTGTAGCATAGTTGAAGATCCTGACCGTTACAGGCCATTTACCTTTGACTGCTGAGAAACAGCTGCCTTCCATGACTTTCTTTCTTGTACACAATAGTGTTTTACTGCTTCCTGTAAGGTGTGCTGGATGTGCATTCATGTGGTTGCTCTGTAATTCCTGTTATTTTCTGCTGCTTGACAATCCCTGCTCTGCGTGGTTTCGCTTATTTAACCTCTTCGCTATGACTTCCAGCACTTATGAGTAGAAAATCACAAGCAGCAATGACAAAATAGATTGGCTGATGAATGAATGAACTGCTTGAAGGCCTCTTTACACACGTTTCACTACTGTTGTCACGTCTTGTGCTTTTACAGCAGATATGAACAACTTCCACAGCCCTGTTGGGATTTGTAATATGACTCGATATTCTGGGTTGCTGTAATTTCTCCCCCTTCATGTATCATCATCATTACCTATGAATGCCCCCCCCCCCCCCTGTCCTTTTGTGAGGCCTGCAGGGTAAGGCCTCTAAATGTTTAATTAAAAGCCATATTCCTTCCTGTGAGGGAACGTGTTTGAGAATATCTCTAGCAGAATCCCAATCAATGAAAGTATAGTGTGAGTGATCATCATATTGATATGCATTTATAGACGGACTCAGCTGTAGTCTCCCCGACAGAACATGACGTGTAGGGCCAACCTCACTCAGGCTGGGAGTTAATGGTCCTGACGTGTAGGGCCAACCTCACTCAGGCTGGGAGTTCTTGGTCCTGTCGTGTAGGGCCAACCTCACTCAGGCTGGGAGTTCTTGGTCCTGCTGTGTAGGGCCAACCTCACTCTGGCTGGGAGTTATTGGTCCTGCCGTGTAGGGCCAACCTCACTCAGGCTGGGAGTTCTTGGTCCTGCCGTGTAGGGCCAACCTCACTCAGGCTGGTAGTTATTGGTCCTGACGACGTGTAGGGCTAACCTCACTCAGGCTGGGAGTTCTTGGTCCTGCCGTGTAGGGCCAACCTCACTCAGGCTGGGAGTTCTTGGTCCTGCCGTGTAGGGCCAACCTCACTCAGGCTGGGAGTTATTGGTCGATCGTGAGTTCCTGCCCGACTATGACTAGATGCGCAGGCGTTGCATTGCGTCAACCAATGGTTGTGTGCCACATCATCAACTGTGCAGTCTTGGCATCAGATTGCTATATCATATGATGTGGTTAGCTGATGTTCTAGACCTAGCCAGACAGTGTGAGATCTGGCATGCATCTGCAATGTAGTCGGGCGGGAACTCGATTATTTTATACGTTTCTTGAGCAATTCACTGGTGTTTTTAAGGAAAAATCCACTCATAAATGTATATCATGGTATTTGTTTCATTAGTCCACTGTTAATACAGTCCCGAAATGTTTTTGCATGTCAGCAGTCAAGTTTACAAGATATTGAACTTTCAAGAAGCAATGTGTCAAAGTAATGTGGCATGTGACACATTGTTTCTTGAATGTCCAATATCTTGTAAACTTGACTGCTGACATGCAAAAACATTTTGGGACCATATCAACAGTGGACAAATAAAATGTAAAAAATATATATATATACATTTGAGGGGATTTTTTTCTCCCTTTAACAGTAAAACACCATCCCTGCACAAAATAAGCTTAATTAACTGTATTGTTTGTGTCTGGGGTGTTCCGGTGATTAAAAGGCTTTTACAGGTAATGCTTATGTTAGAATCACAGTCTGCTAATTGCTTGTTATTGTCCAACAGCTTTTGAAGCATCATGTGATTTCTGATGTTCTGGTGTTGCTAGCATAGCACTAACAAGCCCAGTTCTTTCCATGTCCACTGTTTGATTTCGTAATGCACTGCTATGATGTTAGATAGTGTTATCTGTCCTGTGACTTTTTATTTGGGAATTATTCCCAGTCTCCAGTGGTACCTGTTATTGTGTGAAAATCTTTTAGCATCAACATAGACGATCAGGCTTTATTGGTGGCTCAAAATAACTACTCAAATCACATTTGGAGTCATTGGAGCTCGCATTGGTACATAGTTCATGTAGGGTCATCGCTATATATAGCACCAAACACTGTCAAAATGTTTTAGGAAATTATTTTTGTGAAATGTTGTGACATTGATAAAGGGGTAGCCTATAGTCGTTTGCATTGGAAACTAAATAAGCTAGTCTTTTAACAGGTTTTCCTACTGTGTTACTGTATCCTACATCCATTTCACTCATCTTATTTCACAATATTATTGAAAGATATATTACCTCAGAAATTGTCTTTGTGTTTCATACATTCAACTCCAAGTAGACCTGGTGCACTTTAGTGTTGGTCTGAGACTGGCTGTGTCATTAGCATTGGAAGAGTGAGGCTATAGTCAGATCTGAGATTGTGTGTGTTTCTCTGGGATATAACAGTACAATCTTTGGGGGAAATCATTTGAAGTTCTCCTTATGAGCTATGTGTATTGAATGTGCACTCTTATTTTTTGTTTTTCTTTAATTGTCCGATTATTTGTTCCACGTGTAATGGGATCTATACCCAAGATGGTTGAGTTCTATAATATCTGTACCTGAAGGGTACTTTCCCTCATAAATGCCTTGTATGGGGATAAAACAGCAGTCAATATTAATAGCTGTAGCTAGTTAGATCAATTATCTTTAAATGGAAATTCAATATTTTAATGGCAATAGTAGTGACATCACTGTTCTTCAGTACAGATCCATTTTCACTCCCACCATACTGAATAAAAACCAAATGACTATATTAAAACAGCATGGAGAACAACTGACAGTGGTCTCTTTTTCATCCCTTTCTCTGTTCAGTTACACACCCAGTTCTTACCTAAACGGAGGTCATTTAAAATAGCTGTGGAAAAGGAATGTAATCAAGTTTTGTTGGGGAATTCAAGTTTTAGGTTTTTGTTGGGCTTCCTCCCACTGTTGTGTTCTGTGGAGGAAGCCTATTAAATGATAACGTATGAAATTGGATGTGCAGAAATGTGGCCTCGGAGTCCAGCCCTGCTTTAGGGCAATATCAGCCATAGTGCTTAGCTAATCAAGACGGTCTTTGTACATTTTATTTAATAATTTTTGATGAATCCCTCCAGTTGGGAGACCCATGAGGTGGCGCACAATTGGCACAGAATCATCTGGGTTAGGGGTGGGTTTGGCTAGCTGGGATGTCCTTGTCGTCCATCGCGCTGTAGCAACTCCTTGTGGTGGGCCAGGTGCCTGCACGCTGACCTCTGTCGACCAGCTGTACGGTGTTACCTCAGACACATTGGTGCAGCTGGCTTCCGGGTTAAGCTAGCAGTGTATCGGGATTGTGCTTCAGTGGACGCATGGCTCTCGACCTTCGTCCGTATGGGATTTGTAGCGATGGGACAAGACGATAACTACCAATTGGGAAGTACAATAATAGAATCCAAAGTGTCTAGCTACTTCTTCCTCCAGGCAGGAAATGGGTGTTCTAAACTAGGGTAGACATCTAGTTGACATGTCGAAGGATATATCTTCTGTGAACAAAAGGGAAGGGGACACTGATATAGCAAAATTTAAAATGTGAACAAAATGATTATTTATTTGTTTTACATGAATTATCTTGGGTTACGTTAAATGCAGAAGACATTTCAGTTGTACAACTGACTAGGTATGCCCCTTCCCCTTTACATTCGTATATAAACATTTAGATTCTAGCATTTACAGAATGAATGGCTGTGTTGTTTATCATAGATTACATCAAAATGCAATACAAAACACGCCTCCAAACAAGAAGAGCAATAAAATAACATTCTAATATTAAAAAGAAACTCACCGATCAGGGACCAGATTCACAAAACCTTCAGAAGAAGAAATGTCTTCTTAACTGGCATTTTTTTTCCTTAACTCTGGACTTATGACGAGAGTTAAGCAAAGTTGCTATTCCTCAAAAAGATTATTGGAAATGTTAATGCTTTGTTTCTTAAGTAACTTTTTGGTGAGAATTGTTTTGTGATTCTGAGCCCAGGTCACGTTTTCCATCTTGCTGTGCACATCAGTCAACAAGTATAGGAAATGATTGTTGGAACCCTCGATACGTACATATTAATAACTTCAGTTTCTTGATTACTTTGTGCAAACAAATCCATTCCCAGTTAACTTCTACATACTTCAACAAGAATGTAGTAGTTAATTTTGACTCGACTTGGAACAATAAAAAAAACATTAATGCTTACAGGAAGGACGACTTCTAACAGGAAAGTGCACTTAGTGGGTCCGCCCAGCGTAATGTCCCAGCTGCATAGGGGAACAGGTTTATGATCAACAACCATGGAGATCATTGGCTTTTACAGCATTTTGACACAAAAGGTGAAAGGTCACGAGCCAAATAACCAATAACCATGCTCTTTATGGGGAAGCTCTGGACTCATGATAGTGCGCATGGCTTTAAAACAAAGGTGTACTCGATGCAATGCCACAAACATAATTATAAGAAAACAATACTGGACTACAAGAGTTATCATGTAAAAATAGACAAAAGGGATAGAAGTAGAAAAAGAACTACATCGAATAACAATATTTGAACCATTGAAAAAAAAAAAGGTATATTTAGATTATGCTACGATGAAAGACGAAGGCGGTGACTGTGATACAATAAGTTTTTCAGTACAGAGATCGAGAGCGAGTTGACCCTATTGGCTGTTTCGGGGGCCCAATGGGAACTCTGGAGATTGTAGGCATCCTGCAGGAGACGTGGTCACGTTCCGGCCTTCACACCTCTGGCACAGAGTGATCCATGGCTGACCGCAGCAGACCGCTGGACATTCTAAAAAAAGACAGAAAACACATTTCATTAATCCAAATGATAATAAGTATTCTACCAACCTGAGACTGTATAATGCTATTCCTTAAACTCCTAACTGCTTACCTCTTGACCATGTGTTCGTAGATGAACTTGGGCATGATGGTGATGGTCATGGCTGTAGGAGAGGTGGTCAGGATGTCCTTGATCTGAGCATCCTACACATCAACAAACAGTATTAACATATACTGAGTGGCCAGTTTATTAGGTACACCACTGTTCACAAAACTGGATCGCGAAATACAGACAGTGAGTCACGTGGTCGTGGCTTGCTATAAAAAGCAGGCAGACAGGCATCCAGTTACTGTTAGAATGGACAACACTAGTGACCTAAGCCTCTTTGAGCGTGATATGATCGTCGGTGCCAGGCGCGTCGGATCCAGAATCTCAGAAACGGCCGCTCTCCTGGGCTTTTCACGCACAACAGTGTCTAGGGCATTGGAACTCATCTCTGACCTTACAAGGTCCGGAGCCTGCTGATTTTCTGATAATTCATTGCACACACACCTGGTGTCCCAGGTCTAAAATCAGTCCCTGTTTAGGGAAGGGAACAATGAAGAATATACAGTGGAAGTGGCTTCGAGGTCCAGAGTTGAGTTTGTGGGGTCTAGGTTTTACCGAGAATGGTGCGACAAACAAACATCAGCGGCAGTCCTGTGGGCGAAAACAGCTCGATGATGAGGGAGGTCGAAAGGAAATGGCAAGAATTGTGCAAGCTAACAGGCTGGCCCACGAATCTCGGAACACACACAAACTCGTTGATCCTTGTCACGGATTGGCTATTGCAGCATATATCCACACCGGGTTCCACTCCTATCAGCTAAAAACAAGAAGCGTCTCCAGTGGGCATTAACCAACACTGGACAATTGAGGAGTAGAAAAACACTGCCTGGTCCAACGAATCACAGTTCCTGTTGCGTCATGCTGAGTCAGGATTTGGCCTAGGCAGCGTGAGTACATGGCCCCATCCTGCCTGGTGTCAACGGTACAGGCTGCTGGCGGTGGTGGAATGGTGTGGGGATTGTTTTCCTGTCACGCGTCGATACCAATCGAGCAACGATTGAATGCCACAGTGAATCTGAACGTTGTTGCTGACCCAACATAATAAGAGTCTTTGGGATGAGATGGAATGGGCTGTTGGCAGCATGAATGTGCCCCCATCCAATCTGCAGTGCGTCAGCATGGACCAAGATCCCTGTGGAACGTTTAAGACACCTTGAAGAATCCATGCCCTGAATAATTCAGACTTTTCTGGAGTCAAAGCGGGGGTCCGACCCGGTAATAGACTTAATAAACTGGCCACCGAGTGTACATTCAACTTTGGACACTGATTCATCGTCAGGGAGAAGTCCCCATCAACATTTGAAGTCAAAGCTCACCTTGAGGCCGATAACATTCTGTCCGTTGATCTCACAGATGTAGTGGGCCGTCAGCAGGCCGTTGCGAGCGGCCGAACCATCCTTGACCAGCGAGGTGATGTTGCCCGACTTGAAGATGAACCCAACGTGGCCTGAGCTGTCTTTGTGCATGGTGACAGTACGCTGGAACGGCCTGAAGTCACAAACACAAAGGCTCATGAGGTAGTTAATACTCAAGATGACCACTTCGTAGTAGTACAGTCCAAATCCTCCATTGTTTTTCATCGTGTCCTTTGGTCAGTATGATATTTTGAAAAAAGGCAAACAAATAACCTCTGATTTAATAGCAAAACACTACATGTAGTGTGGTGATATGACCAGCAGGAGGAGCCAGAGCAGTAGTGTTTGTCAGGTTCACAGAGCAACTAAGAACATTTTTACACTCCACCTACTCTAACATTCTCTCTTAACGACCGGACATATTGATGAACATCAACACCTCATGACATAATCCAAGGAACTACACCAAACTGATCAGACCGGACTACACTGTGGCCCTGCGTCGTCCGGGGAAGGGGAGGGTGTGGCCGGGTTAGGGGAGGGTGTGGCCGGGTTAGGGCCGTCATTGTAAAATAAGAATTTGTTCTTAAACTGACTTGCCTAGTTAAATAAATAAAATAGTATCTGCATGAAATAACGGTGGTCGTCACCTCCTTACCTGTCCCGGACAATGAGCTCGATGCGGGTCTCCGCAGCAACCTTCAGGGCTTTGTGGGCCTTGTCCAGGCTCCAGCCAGCACAGTTCTGCCCGTTGATCTGGAGGACCTGGTCCCCGAAGCGCAGGCCCCCCAGGGCGGCCGGGGAGTTGGCCTGAACCAGCTGGATAAACACGCCCTGAGGAGACGGATGAATAACCGTAATCTGTAGTCTGGGTTGAGGACAGATGAATAACCGTAATCTGTAGTCTGGGTTGAGGACAGATGAATAACCGTAATCTGTAGTCTGGGTTGAGGACAGATAGCTAACCGTAATCTGTAGTCTGGGTTGAGGACAGATGAATAACCGTAATCTGTAGTCTGGGTTGAGGACGGATGAATAACCGTAATCTGTAGTCTGGGTTGAGGACAGATAGCTAACCGTAATCTGTAGTCCGGGTTGAGGACAGATGAATAACCGTAATCTGTAGTCTGGGTTGAGGACAGATAGCTAACCGTAATCTGTAGTCCGGGTTGAGGACAGATGAATAACCGTAATCTGTAGTCTGGGTTGAGGACAGATAGCTAACCGTAATCTGTAGTCTGGTTTGAGGACAGATGAATAACCGTAATCTGTAGTCTGGGTTGAGGACAGATAGCTAACCGTAATCTGTAGTCTGGGTTGAGGACAGATGAATAACCGTAATCTGTAGTCTGGGTTGAGGACAGATGAATAACCGTAATCTGTAGTCTGGGTTGAGGACAGATGAATAACCGTAATCTGTAGTCTGGGTTGAGGACAGATGAATAACCGTAATCTGTAGTCTGGGTTGAGGACAGATTAATAACCGTAATCTGTAGTCTGGGTTGAGGACAGATGAATAACCGTAATCTGTAGTCTGGGTTGAGGACAGATAGGAAGCCTAATTTACCACCAGACTACAGATTAGGGATATGATAATGACTCACATTGTCGATGGCTCTTAGCCTCAGGCCGACCTTCCTATCTTGGTCCTTACAGAGGATGATCTCACGCAGGCCGGGACGGATCTCTGCCCTCTTGATGCCCAAGTCTGACCCCGTCACGGGACACACCATGCCACTGATGCCCATGCCAGAGGACACCGCCACCTGCTATGGAGAGAAAGAGGTGATATTAAGATAAGAGAGGGCAGAGATTGGAAAATAGATGAGAGTAGAACGTTACCATCAAAAAGCCGTTGGAACGTTACCATCAACAAGCCGTTGGAGACGGAACGTTACCATCAACAAGCCGTTGGAGACGGAACGTTACCATCAACAAGCCGTTGGAACGTTACCATCAACAAGCCGTTGGAACGTTACCATCAACAAGCAGTTGGAGACGGAACGTTACCATCAACAAGCAGTTGGAGACGGAACGCTACCATCAACAAGCAGTTGGAACGTTACCATCAACAAGCAGTTGGAGACGGAACGTTACCATCAACAAGCAGTTGGAGACGGAACGCTACCATCAACAAGCAGTTGGAGACGGAACGCTACCATCAACAAGCAGTTGGAGACGGAACGCTACCATCAACAAGCAGTTGGAGACGGAACGCTACCATCAACAAGCAGTTGGAGACGGATCGTTACCATCAACAAGCAGTTGGAGACGGAACGTTACCATCAACAAGCAGTTGGAACGTTACCATCAACAAGCAGTTGGAGACGGATCGTTACCATCAACAAGCAGTTGGAGACGGAACGCTACCATCAACAAGCAGTTGGAGACGGAACGCTACCATCAACAAGCAGTTGGAGACGGAACGCTACCATCAACAAGCCGTTGGAACGTTACCATCAACAAGCCGTTGGAACGTTACCATCAACAAGCCGTTGGAGACGGATCGTTACCATCAACAAGCCGTTGGAGACGGAACGTTACCATCAACAAGCCGTTGGAGACGGATCGTTACCATCAACAAGCCGTTGGAGACGGATCGTTACCATCAACAAGCCGTTGGAGACGGATCGTTACCATCAACAAGCCGTTGGAGACGGATCGTTACCATCAACAAGCCGTTGGAGACGGATCGTTACCATCAACAAGCAGTTGGAGACGGATCGTTACCATCAACAAGCAGTTGGAGACGGAACGTTACCATCAACAAGCAGTTGGAGACGGATCGTTACCATCAACAAGCAGTTGGAGGCCTCCCGGGTGGCGCAGTGGTCTAGGGCACTGCATCGCAGTGCTAACTGCGCCACCAGAGTCTCTGGGTTCGCCCCCAGGCTCTGTCGCAGCCGGCCGCGACCGGGAGGTCCGTGGGGCGACGCACAATTGGGCTAGCGTCGTCCGGGTTAGGGAGGGTTTGGCCGGTAGGGATTTCCTTGTCTCATCGCGCTCCAACGACTCCTGTGGCGGGCTGGGCGCAGTGCGCGCTAGCCAAGGGGGCCAGGTGCACGGTGTTTCCTCCGACACATTGGTGCGGCTGGCTTCCGGGTTGGAGGTGCGCTGTGTTAAGAACCAGTGCGGCTTGGTTGGGTTGTGCCTCGGAGGACGCATGGCTTTCGACCTTCGTCTCTCCCGAGCCCGTACGGGAGTTGTAGCGATGAGACAAGATAGTAATTAGTAGCGATTGGATACCACGAAAATTGGGGAGAAAAAGGGGATAATTTTTTTAAAATAAAAATAAAATAAAAACAAGCAGTTGGAGACGGATCGTTACCATCAACAAGCAGTTGGAGACGGAATACTACCATCAACAAGCAGTTGGAGACGGATCGTTACCATCAACAAGCAGTTGGAGACGGAACACTACCATCAACAAGCAGTTGGAGACGGAACGCTACCATCAACAAGCAGTTGGAGACGGAACGCTACCATCAACAAGCAGTTGGAGACGGAACGCTACCATCAACAAGCAGTTGGAGACGGAACGCTACCATCAACAAGCAGTTGGAGACGGAACGTTACCATCAACAAGCAGTTGGAGACGGAACGTTACCATCAACAAGCAGTTGGAGACGGAACGTTACCATCAACAAGCAGTTGGAGACGGATCGTTACCATCAACAAGCAGTTGGAGACGGATCGTTACCATCAATAAGCACTGTCCCTCCTGCCCCCCACCCCCCCCCCCCCCCCCCTAAAACCTAGGCTACATGTCTAATTCATGTACAACTCTGACGAACCAAATCAAGCATCTCTCGTGTTGAACCCTGTGGTTTGAATGTATATTTACTAACTACAGTCTGAGTCAGTGTATACACTTCAGAATGTTTCTGTGAAGCAGAGGGAACTTTATCCAGGGCCGTGCGGTGTTCTCCAGAGACCTACAGGATGTGTTGTGTACTGGTGTTAGCTGGCCTGATGGCACTGGGGTCTGCTCTGCTGACGTCTGAGCATCACACAGAGGAAATATCACTCAGTAAAAATAGACCTTACATAATATGACATTCGGGCATCTTATCTCTCACTCAGCCAATGAGGAAATACAGCTGAAATGAGGTCACAACTGACATCCTTCATTTCAGACACATAGGGACACCATCTGACATCAGCGACAAGAAGTAGGCCTAAATCCTCCACACGCACAACTTACATTGTCTGCCATGGGCACCAAGGCCATGTTCCTCTGCACTTCATCACTGTCGAGGCTCAGGCCCATGTACTCTCCCAGCTCCTCCAGGTTCGGGTACAGGGCTAGGAGTGAACAACACACAGTTAATATATCAACAAAAAGAAATCACATGTTATTGGTCACACGCACCTAGTAGACCGTACAGTGAAATTCTGACTTCCAAGCCCTTAAATCACATGTTATTGGTCACACGCACCTAGTAGACCATACAGTGAAATGCTTACTTCCAAGCCCTTAAATCACATGTTATTGGTCACACGCACCTAGTAGACCATACAGTGAAATGCTTACTTCCAAGCCCTTAACCAACAATAAAGTTTTACAGGGTGTTACGGTACTGAGTCAATGTGGAGGCTATATACAGGGGGTACCGGTACAGAGTCAATGTGGAGGCTTTATACAGGGTGTACTGGTACAGAGTCAATGTGGAGGCTTTATACAGGGGGTACTGGTACAGAGTCAATGTGGAAGCTTTATACAGGGGGTACCGGTACAGAGTCAGTGGAGGCTATATACAGGGGGTACCGGTACAGAGTCAATGTGGAGGCTATATACAGGGGGTACCGGTACAGAGTCAATGTGGAAGGCTATATACAGGGGGTACCGGTACAGAGTCAATGTAGAGGCTATATACAGGGGGTACCGGTACAGAGTCAATGTGGAGGCTATATACAGGGGGTACCGGTACAGAGTCAATGTGGAGGCTATATACAGGGGGTACCGGTACAGAGTCAATGTGGAGGCTATATACAGGGGGTACCGGTACAGAGTCAATGTGGAGGCTATATACAGGGGGTACCGGTACAGAGTCAATGTGGAGGCTATATACAGGGGGTACCGGTACAGAGTCAATGTGGAGGCTATATACAGGGGGTACCGGTACAGAGTCAATGTGGAGGCTATATACAGGGGGTACCGGTACAGAGTCAATGTGGAGGCTTTATACAGGGGGTACCGGTACAGAGTCAATGTGGAGGCTTTATACAGGGGGTACCGGTACAGAGTCAATGTGGAGGCTATATACAGGGGGTACAGGGTCAATGTGGAGGCTATATACAGGGGGTACCGGTACAGAGTCAATGTGGAGGCTATATATAGGGGGTACCGGTACAGAGTCAATGTGGAGGCTATATACAGGGTGTTACGGTACTGAGTCAATGTGGAGGCTTTATACAGGGTGTACTGGTACAGAGTCAATGTGGAGGCTTTATACAGGGGGTACTGGTACAGAGTCAATGTGGAGGCTTAATATACAAGTGGGGAACCGGTACAGAGTCAATGTGGAGGCTATATACAGGGGGTACCGGTACAGAGTCAATGTGGAGGCTATATACAGGGGGTACCGGTACAGAGTCAATGTGGAGGCTATATACAGGGGGTACCGGTACAGAGTCAATGTGGAGGCTTTATACAGGGGGTACCGGTACAGAGTCAATGTGGAGGCTTTATACAGGGGGTACCGGTACAGAGTCAATGTGGAGGCTATATTCAGGGGGTACCGGTACAGAGTCAATGTGGAGGCTATATACAGGGGGTACCGGTACAGAGTCAATGTGGAAGGCTATATTCAGGGGGTACCGGTACAGAGTCAATGTGGAGGCTATATACAGGGGGCACCGGTACAGAGTCAATGTGGAGGCTATATACAGGGGGTACCGGTACAGAGTCAATGTGGAGGCTATATACAGGGGGTACCGGTACAGAGTCAATGTGAAGGGGCACTGGTTAGTCGAGGTAATGATAATATGTACATGTAGGTAGAGGTAAAGTGACTATGCATAGATAATAAACAGAGTAGCAGCAGCGTAAAAAATAGGTGGGGGGGGGGGGCAATGCAAATAGTCGAGGTAGCCATTTGATTAGCTGTTCAGGAGTCTTATGGCTTGGGGATAGAAGTTGTTAAGAAGATTTTTGGACCAGTACCGCTTGCCGTGTGGTAGCAGAGAGAACAGTCTATGACTTGGGTGGCTGGAGTCTGTCAATTTTTTGGGGCCTTCCTCTGACACCGCCTGGTATAGAGATCCTGGATGGCAGGAAGCTTGGCCCCAGTGATGTACTGGGCCGTATGCACTACCCTCTCTAGCGCCTTGCGGTCGGAGGCCGAGCAGTTGCCAAACTAGGCGGTGATGCAACCAGTCAGGATGCTCTCCATGGTGCAGCAGTATAACTTTTTGAGGAGCTGAGGACCCATGCCAAACCTTTTCAGTCTCCTGAAGGGGAATAGGCGTTGTTGTGCCCTCTTCACGATTGTCATGGTGTGTTTGGACCATGAAAGTTTGTTGGACACCAAGGAACTTGAAGCTCTCAACCTGCTCCACTACAGCCCCTTAATGATGGTGTTGGAGTCGTGCTTGACCACGCAGTCATGGGTGAACAGGGAGTACAGGAGGGGACTGAGCATGCACCCCTGAGGGGCCCCCATGTTGAAGATCAGCGTGGCAGATGTGTTATTACCTACTCTTACCACCTGGGGGCGGCCCGTCAGGAAGTCCAGGATCCAGTTGCAAAGGGAGGTGTTTAGTCCCTGGGTCCTTAGATCATCACTAAGCTAAGGACCCTGTAGTTCATGATCCTCTGTAGCTCAGTTGGTAGAGCATGGTCCTCTGTAGTTGGTAGAACATGGTCCTCTGCAGTTCAGTTGGTAGGGCATGGTCCTCTGCAGTTCAGTTGGTAGGGCATGGTCCTCTGCAGTTCAGTTGGTAGGGCATGGTCCTCTGCAGTTCAGTTGGTAGGGCATGGTCCTCTGCAGTTCAGTTGGTAGGGCATGGTCCTCTGCAGTTCAGTTGGTAGGGCATGGTCCTCTGCAGTTCAGTTAGTAGGGCATGGTCCTCTGCAGTTCAGTTAGTAGGGCATGGTCCTCTGCAGTTCAGTTAGTAGGGCATGGTCCTCTGCAGTTCAGTTAGTAGGGCATGGTCCTCTGCAGTTCAGTTAGTAGGGCATGGTCCTCTGCAGTTCAGTTAGTAGGGCATGGTCCTCTGCAGTTCAGTTAGTAGGGCATGGTCCTCTGCAGTTCAGTTAGTAGGGCATGGTCCTCTGCAGTTCAGTTAGTAGGGCATGGTCCTCTGCAGTTCAGTTAGTAGGGCATGGTCCTCTGCAGTTCAGTTAGTAGGGCATGGTCCTCTGCAGTTCAGTTAGTAGGGCATGGTCCTCTGCAGTTCAGTTAGTAGGGCATGGTCCTCTGCAGTTCAGTTAGTAGGGCATGGTCCTCTGCAGTTCAGTTAGTAGGGCATGGTCCTCTGCAGTTCAGTTAGTAGGGCATGGTCCTCTGCAGTTCAGTTAGTAGGGCATGGTCCTCTGCAGTTCAGTTAGTAGGGCATGGTCCTCTGCAGTTCAGTTAGTAGGGCATGGTCCTCTGCAGTTCAGTTAGTAGGGCATGGTCCTCTGCAGTTCAGTTAGTAGGGCATGGTCCTCTGCAGTTCAGTTAGTAGGGCATGGTCCTCTGCAGTTCAGTTAGTAGGGCATGGTCCTCTGCAGTTCAGTTCCTCAGTACTCTGTTGAAGCACCTTTGGCAGTGAATACAGCCTTGAGTCTTCTTGGGTATGATGCTACAATCTTGGCACACCTGTATTTGGGGAGTTTCTCACATTTTTCTGTGCAGATCCTCTCAAGCTGTCAGGTTGTAGGGGGAGCGTTGCTGCACAGCTATTTTCAGGTCTCTCCAGAGATGTTCGGTCGGGTTCAAGTCCAGGCTCTGGCTGGAACACTCAAGGACAATCAGAGACTTGTCCCGAAGCCACTCCTCCGTTGTCTTGGCTGTGTGCTTAGGGTCGTTTCTTCTGTTGGAAGGTGAACCTTCGCCCCAGTCTGAGGTCCTGAGCGCTCTGGATCAGGGTTTTCATCAAGGATTTCTCTGTCCATCTTTCCCTCGATCCTGACTAGTCTCCCAGACTCTGCCTCTGAAAAACGTCCGCACAGCATGATGCTGCCACCACCATGCTTCACTGTAGGGATGGTGCCAGGTTACCTCCAGACGTGACGCTTGGCATTCAGGCCAAAGAGTTCAATCTTGGTTTCATCAGACCAGAGAATCTTGTTTCTCATGGTCTGAGAGTCCTTTAGGTGCCTTTTGGCAAACTCCAAGCGGGCTGTCATGTGCCTTCTACTGAGGAGTAGCTTTCGCCTGGCAACTCTACCATAAAGGCCTGATTGGTGGAGTGCTGCAGAGATGGTTGTCCTTCTAGAGTTTCTCCCATCTCCACAGAGGAACTCTAGAGCTCTTTCAGAGTGACCATTGGGTTCTTAGTCACCTCCCTGACCAAGGCCCTTCTCCCCTGATTGCACAGTTTGGCCGGGCGGCCAGCTCTAGGAGTCTTGATGGTTCCAAACTTCTTTCTTTTAAGAATGATGGCGGCCACTGTGTCCTTGGGGACCTTCGATGCTGCAGGCATTTTTTGTTGTTCTTCCCCAGATCTTTGTGCCTCGACACAATCCTGTCTCGGAGCTCTACAGACAACTCCTTCCACCTCATGGCTTGGTTTTTGCTCAGACATGCAACCTTTCCAAATCATGTCCAATCAATTGAATTTACCACAGGTGGATGCCAATCAAGTTGTAGAAACATCTAAAATGATCAATAGAAAACAGGATGCACCCGAGCTCAATTTCGAGTCTCAGAGCAAAGGGTCTGAATACTTATGTAAATAAAGTATTTCTGTTTTTTATTTTTAATAAAAACAATGTTTTTGCTTTGTCATTATGGGCTAGTGTGTAGATTGATGAAATTGTTTTTTAAATCCATTTTAGAATAAGGCTGTAACAAAATGTGGAAAAAGGAAATTGGTCTGACTACTTTCCAAATGCACTGTAAATCCCAAGTATGTTTACGGTCAACATCAAAGGTTTACGGCCGGCGCTACTAAAGGTTTACGGCCGGCGCTACTAAAGGTTTACGGCCGGCGCTACTAAAGGTTTACGGCCGGCGCTACTAAAGGTTTACGGCCGGCGCTACTAAAGGTTTACGGCCGACGTTACTAAAGGTTTACGGCCGACGTTACTAAAGGTTTACGGCCGACGTTACTAAAGGTTTACGGCCGACGTAACTAAAGGTTTACGGCCGACGTTACTAAAGGTTTACGGCCGACGTTACTAAAGGTTTACGGCCGACGTTACTAAAGGTTTACGGCCGACGTTACTAAAGGTTTACGGCCGACGTTACTAAAGGTTTACGGACGACGTTACTAAAGGTTTACGGTCGACGTGGACGACATTACTAAAGGTTTACGGTCGACGTGGACGACATTACTAAAGGTTTACGGTCGACGTGGACGACATTACTAAAGGTTTACGGTCGACGTGGACGACGTTACTAAAGGTTTACGGTCGACGTGGACGACGTTACTAAAGGTTTACGGTCGACGTGGACGACGTTACTAAAGGTTTACAGTCGACGTGGACGACATTACTAAAGGTTAACGGTCGACGTGGACGACGTTACTAAAGGTTAACGGTCGACGTGGACGACATTACTAAAGGTTTACAGTCGACGTGGACGACATTACTAAAGGTTTACGGTCGACGTGGACGACATTACTAAAGGTTTACGGTCGACGTGGACAACATTACTAAAGGTTTACAGTCGACGTGGACGACATTACTAAAGGTTTACGGTCGACGTGGACGACATTACTAAAGGTTTACAGTCGACGTGGACGACATTACTAAAGGTTTACGGTCGACGTGGACGACATTACTAAAGGTTTACGGTCGACGTGGACGACATTACTAAAGGTTTACGGTCGACGTGGACGACATTACTAAAGGTTTACAGTCGACGTGGACGACATTACTAAAGGTTTACAGTCGACGTGGACGACATTACTAAAGGTTTACGGTCGACGTGGACGACATTACTAAAGGTTTACGGTCGACGTGGACGACATTAAAGGTTTACAGTCGACGTGGACGACATTACTAAAGGTTTACAGTCGACGTGGACGACATTACTAAAGGTTTACAGTCGACGTGGACGACATTACTAAAGGTTTACAGAAACATCTGGAAGACAAGGTGCATTATGAACACAGTTTATTTTTTACAAATCAAAACAGAATATAATTTTTTTTTTTTAAACAGACTATTACATCTGTAAATCATGTCATTATGAACTCAAATATAATGATGTGAATGCTGAATTTTATTTAATGTGAAATATTTATGATCGTAAAATGTGAAAAACAATAAATATTTATTTTAGGGACAAAGTTTGGGTGGAAAGTTAATAGACACGTGTATACCAAGGCATGTGGGAGATCGACACGATAAGCCAGACAGTCACACACAGCACCTCCACAATAAACAGAAAAAGGCATAGCCTATAGGACACTATTTTTGGTTCAAACTAAGGAATACACATGATTGACACAGAGAACATCCACCCACACGATCCACAGATGCTGTATGGGAGAAGAATTTGCTGTCAGTGATTCAACTAACCACCGCCTACACGCATCATTAGAGGATCTCTTCCTATTGGACAGGAAAAATATATATAAAGACCCCGCACTGCTCAGTCTACGCATTGGTTTGGTTAACACACATACTCATTTAATAATTTAACTATTGGCCTCTCTTCTCACACACAACTACCACTCAGCAAATACAGGATATAAACTGACCTTGGCCTGGTGTAATCTGTAATACCATTACCTCTCAGAGTTGCAGTGCTCTGCCAACCCCAGGGATTTAATTATGTTTCAGTGTTAGTTTCACTCTTTCACTGTCACCTGACCTCACCCCTGGCCCCTACAGATCACCGGGGCTGAGCCTGACGACAACACTGACCTCTACAGATCACCGGGGCTGAGCCTGACGTGTTCTTCTGATAGTGGACTGACACATACAGTATGAGCCTCAGCCTTGGCACATTACCAGAAGTGCAATAATCATTCATGCATCATGATTCACTAGACTAGAACAGGTTGAATACAGGGAATCAGACGTAACACAGCATGGGGACATTTGTTGAGAGATGGTGAGAGGTAAATTAAGAAAATGTAAGAGAGAAGGATTTTTTTTTTAAAGGAGAAAATGAAAGGATATGAAAGTTGAATAACAGAACAGAGGGGGAGGAGGCGCGCGCTATAACAGACCAGAGGAGGCGCGCGCTATAACAGACCAGAGGAGGCGCGCGCTATAACAGACCAGAGGAGGAGGAGGCGCGCGCTATAACAGACCAGAGGAGGAGGAGGCGCGCGCTATAACAGACCAGAGGAGGAGGAGGCGCGCGCTATAACAGAACAGAGGGGGAGGAGGCGCGCGCTATAACAGACCAGAGGAGGAGGAGGCGCGCGCTATAAAAGAACAGAGGGGGAGGAGGCGCGCGCTATAACAGAACAGAGGAGGAGGAGCGCTATAACAGAACAGAGGAGGCGCGCGCTATAACAGACCAGAGGAGGAGGAGGCGCGCGCTATAACAGACCAGAGGGGGAGGAGGCGCGCGCTACAACAGACCAGAGGGGGAGGAGGCGCGCGCTATAACAGACCAGGGGAGGAGGAGGCGCGCGCTATAACAGACCAGAGGAGGAGGAGGCGCGCGCTATAACAGACCAGAGGAGGAGGAGGCGCGCGCTATAACAGACCAGAGGAGGAGGAGGCGCGCGCTATAACAGGACAGAGGAGGTGGTGTGTCATAACAGAACAGAGGTGGTGTGTCATAACAGGACAGAGGAGGTGGTGTGTCATAACAGGACAGAGGAGGTGGTGTGTCATAACAGGACAGAGGAGGTGGTGTGTCATAACAGAACAGAGGAGGTGGTGGTGTGTCATAACAGGACAGAGGAGGTGGTGGTGTGTCATAACAGGACAGAGGAGGTGGTGGTGTGTCATAACAGGACAGAGGAGGTGGTGGTGTGTCATAACAGGACAGAGGAGGTGGTGGTGTGTCATAACAGGACAGAGGAGGTGGTGGTGTGTCATAACAGGACAGAGGAGGTGGTGGTGTGTCATAACAGGACAGAGGAGGTGGTGGTGTGTCATAACAGGACAGAGGAGGTGGTGGTGTGTCATAACAGGACAGAGGAGGTGGTGGTGTGTCATAACAGGACAGAGGAGGTGGTGGTGTGTCATAACAGGACAGAGGAGGTGGTGGTGTGTCATAACAGGACAGAGGAGGTGGTGGTGTGTCATAACAGGACAGAGGAGGTGGTGGTGTGTCATAACAGGACAGAGGAGGTGGTGGTGTGTCATAACAGGACAGAGGAGGAGGTGGTGTGTAATAACAGGACAGAGGAGGTGGTGTGTAATAACAGGACAGAGGAGGAGGTGTGTAATAACAGGACAGAGGAGGAGGTGGTGTGTAATAACAGGACAGAGGAGGAGGTGGTGTGTAATAACAGGACAGAGGAGGAGGTGTAATAACAGGACAGAGGAGGAGGTGTAATAACAGGACAGAGGAGGAGGTGGTGTGTCATAACAGGACAGAGGAGGTGGTGGTGTGTCATAACCGGACAGAGGAGGAGGTGGTGTGTCATAACAGAACAGAGGTGGTGTGTCATAACAGAACAGAGGAGGAGGTGATGTGTCATAACAGAACAGAGGAGGAGGTGGTGTGTCATAACAGAACAGAGGAGGAGGTGGTGTGTCATAACAGAACAGAGGAGGTGGTGTGTCATAACAGAACAGAGGAGGTGGTGTGTCATAACAGGACAGAGGAGGAGGTGGTGTGTAATGACAGAACAGAGGAGGAGGTGGTGTGTAATGACAGAACAGAGGAGGAGGTGGTGTGTAATAACAGGACAGAGGAGGAGGTGGTGTGTAATAACAGGACAGAGGAGGAGGAGGTGTGTAATAACAGAACAGAGGAGGAGGTGTAATAACAGGACAGAGGTGGTGGTGTGTAATAACAGGACAGAGGAGGAGGTGTAATAACAGGACAGAGGAGGAGGTGTAATAAAAGGACAGAGGAGGTGGTGGTGTGTCATAACCGGACAGAGGAGGAGGTGGTGTGTCATAACAGAACAGAGGTGGTGTGTCATAACAGAACAGAGGAGGAGGTGGTGTGTCATAACAGAACAGAGGAGGAGGTGGTGTGTCATAACAGAACAGAGGAGGAGGTGGTGTGTCATAACAGAACAGAGGAGGAGGTGGTGTGTCATAACAGAACAGAGGTGGTGTGTCATAACAGGACAGAGGTGGTGTGTCATAACAGGACAGAGGAGGTGGTGGTGTGTCATAACAGGACAGAGGAGGTGGTGGTGTGTCATAACAGGACAGAGGAGGTGGTGTGTCATAACAGGACAGAGGTGGTGTGTCATAACAGAACAGAGGAGGAGGTGGTGTGTCATAACAGGACAGAGGAGGAGGTGGTGTGTCATAACAGGACAGAGGAGGAGGTGGTGTGTCATAACAGGACAGAGGAGGAGGTGGTGTGTCATAACAGGACAGAGGAGGAGGAGGTGTGTAATAACAGAACAGAGGAGGAGGAGGTGTGTAATAACAGGACAGAGGAGGAGGTGTAATAACAGGACAGAGGAGGAGGTGGTGTGTCATAACAGGACAGAGGATGAGGAGGTGTGTCATAACAGGACAGAGGAGGAGGTGGTGTGTCATAACAGAACAGAGGAGGAGGTGGTGTGTCATAACAGAACAGAGGAGGAGGTGGTGTGTCATAACAGGACAGAGGTGGTGTGTCATAACAGGACAGAGGAGGTGGTGGTGTGTCATAACAGGACAGAGGTGGTGTGTCATAACAGGACAGAGGTGGTGTGTCATAACAGGACAGAGGTGGTGTGTCATAACAGAACAGAGGAGGAGGTGGTGTGTCATAACAGAACAGAGGAGGAGGTGGTGTGTCATAACAGAACAGAGGAGGAGGTGGTGTGTCATAACAGGACAGAGGAGGTGGTGGTGTGTCATAACAGGACAGAGGAGGTGGTGGTGTGTCATAACAGGACAGAGGAGGTGGTGGTGTGTCATAACAGGACAGAGGAGGTGGTGGTGTGTCATAACAGGACAGAGGAGGTGGTGGTGTGTCATAACAGGACAGAGGAGGTGGTGGTGTGTCATAACAGGACAGAGGAGGTGGTGGTGTGTCATAACAGGACAGAGGAGGTGGTGGTGTGTCATAACAGGACAGAGGAGGTGGTGGTGTGTCATAACAGGACAGAGGAGGAGGTGGTGTGTCATAACAGGACAGAGGAGGTGGTGGTGTGTCATAACAGGACAGAGGAGGAGGTGGTGTGTCATAACAGAACAGAGGAGGAGGTGGTGTGTCATAACAGGACAGAGGTGGTGTGTCATAACAGGACAGAGGTGGTGGTGTGTCATAACAGGACAGAGGAGGAGGTGGTGTGTCATAACAGGACAGAGGAGGTGGTGGTGTGTCATAACAGGACAGAGGAGGAGGTGGTGTGTCATAACAGAACAGAGGAGGAGGTGGTGTGTCATAACAGGACAGAGGTGGTGTGTCATAACAGGACAGAGGTGGTGGTGTGTCATAACAGGACAGAGGAGGTGGTGGTGTGTCATAACAGGACAGAGGTGGTGTGTCATAACAGGACAGAGGTGGTGTGTCATAACAGGACAGAGGTGGTGTGTCATAACAGAACAGAGGAGGAGGTGGTGTGTCATAACAGAACAGAGGAGGAGGTGGTGTGTCATAACAGGACAGAGGAGGTGGTGGTGTGTCATAACAGGACAGAGGAGGTGGTGGTGTGTCATAACAGGACAGAGGAGGTGGTGGTGTGTCATAACAGGACAGAGGAGGTGGTGGTGTGTCATAACAGGACAGAGGAGGTGGTGGTGTGTCATAACAGGACAGAGGAGGTGGTGGTGTGTCATAACAGGACAGAGGAGGTGGTGGTGTGTCATAACAGGACAGAGGAGGTGGTGGTGTGTCATAACAGGACAGAGGAGGTGGTGGTGTGTCATAACAGGACAGAGGAGGAGGTGGTGTGTCATAACAGGACAGAGGAGGTGGTGGTGTGTCATAACAGAACAGAGGTGGTGTGTCATAACAGGACAGAGGTGGTGTGTCATAACAGGACAGAGGTGGTGTGTCATAACAGGACAGAGGTGGTGTGTCATAACAGGACAGAGGTGGTGTGTCATAACAGGACAGAGGTGGTGTGTCATAACAGGACAGAGGTGGTGTGTCATAACAGGACAGAGGTGGTGTGTCATAACAGGACAGAGGTGGTGTGTCATAACAGAACAGAGGAGGAGGTGGTGTGTCATAACAGGACAGAGGAGGAGGTGGTGTGTCATAACAGGACAGAGGTGGTGTGTCATAACAGGACAGAGGTGGTGTGTCATAACAGGACAGAGGTGGTGTGTCATAACAGGACAGAGGTGGTGTGTCATAACAGGACAGAGGTGGTGTGTCATAACAGGACAGAGGTGGTGTGTCATAACAGGACAGAGGTGGTGTGTCATAACAGGACAGAGGTGGTGTGTCATAACAGAACAGAGGAGGAGGTGGTGTGTCATAACAGAACAGAGGAGGAGGTGGTGTGTCATAACAGAACAGAGGAGGAGGTGGTGTGTCATAACAGAACAGAGGAGGAGGTGGTGTGTCATAACAGAACAGAGGAGGAGGTGGTGTGTCATAACAGAACAGAGGAGGAGGTGGTGTGTCATAACAGAACAGAGGAGGAGGTGGTGTGTCATAACAGAACAGAGGAGGAGGTGGTGTGTCATAACAGGACAGAGGAGGTGGTGGTGTGTCATAACAGGACAGAGGAGGTGGTGGTGTGTCATAACAGGACAGAGGAGGTGGTGGTGTGTCATAACAGGACAGAGGAGGTGGTGGTGTGTCATAACAGGACAGAGGAGGTGGTGGTGTGTCATAACAGGACAGAGGAGGTGGTGGTGTGTCATAACAGGACAGAGGAGATGGTGGTGTGTCATAACAGGACAGAGGTGGTGTGTCATAACAGGACAGAGGTGGTGTGTCATAACAGGACAGAGGTGGTGTGTCATAACAGGACAGAGGAGGTGGTGGTGTGTCATAACAGGACAGAGGTGGTGTGTCATAACAGGACAGAGGTGGTGTGTCATAACAGGACAGAGGTGGTGTGTCATAACAGGACAGAGGAGGTGGTGGTGTGTCATAACAGGACAGAGGAGGTGGTGGTGTGTCATAACAGGACAGAGGAGGTGGTGTGTCATAACAGGACAGAGGTGGTGTGTCATAACAGAACAGAGGAGGAGGTGGTGTGTCATAACAGAACAGAGGAGGAGGTGGTGTGTCATAACAGGACAGAGGAGGAGGTGGTGTGTCATAACAGGACAGAGGAGGAGGAGGTGTGTAATAACAGAACAGAGGAGGAGGTGTAATAACAGGACAGAGGAGGAGGTGGTGTGTCATAACAGGACAGAGGAGGAGGTGGTGTGTCATAACAGGACAGAGGAGGAGGTGGTGTGTCATAACAGAACAGAGGAGGAGGTGGTGTGTCATAACAGAACAGAGGAGGAGGTGGTGTGTCATAACAGAACAGAGGAGGAGGTGGTGTGTCATAACAGGACAGAGGTGGTGGTGTGTCATAACAGGACAGAGGAGGTGGTGGTGTGTCATAACAGGACAGAGGAGGTGGTGGTGTGTCATAACAGGACAGAGGTGGTGTGTCATAACAGGACAGAGGTGGTGTGTCATAACAGGACAGAGGTGGTGTGTCATAACAGAACAGAGGAGGTGTGTCATAACAGAACAGAGGAGGAGGTGTAATAACAGGACAGAGGAGGAGGTGTAATAACAGGACAGAGGAGGAGGTGGTGTGTCATAACAGGACAGAGGAGGAGGTGGTGTGTCATAACAGAACAGAGGAGGAGGTGGTGTGTCATAACAGAACAGAGGAGGAGGTGGTGTGTCATAACAGGACAGAGGAGGAGGTGGTGTGTCATAACAGGACAGAGGAGGTGGTGGTGTGTCATAACAGGACAGAGGAGGTGTGTCATAACAGGACAGAGGTGGTGTGTCATAACAGGACAGAGGTGGTGTGTCATAACAGGACAGAGGTGGTGTGTCATAACAGGACAGAGGTGGTGTGTCATAACAGGACAGAGGTGGTGTGTCATAACAGGACAGAGGTGGTGTGTCATAACAGGACAGAGGTGGTGTGTCATAACAGGACAGAGGTGGTGTGTCATAACAGGACAGAGGTGGTGTGTCATAACAGGACAGAGGTGGTGTGTCATAACAGGACAGAGGTGGTGTGTCATAACAGGACAGAGGTGGTGTGTCATAACAGGACAGAGGTGGTGTGTCATAACAGGACAGAGGTGGTGTGTCATAACAGAACAGAGGTGGTGTGTCATAACAGAACAGAGGAGGAGGTGGTGTGTCATAACAGGACAGAGGAGGAGGTGGTGTGTCATAACAGAACAGAGGAGGAGGTGGTGTGTCATAACAGAACAGAGGAGGAGGTGGTGTGTCATAACAGAACAGAGGAGGAGGTGGTGTGTCATAACAGGACAGAGGAGGAGGTGGTGTGTCATAACAGGACAGAGGAGGTGGTGGTGTGTCATAACAGGACAGAGGAGGTGGTGGTGTGTCATAACAGGACAGAGGAGGTGGTGTGTCATAACAGGACAGAGGTGGTGTGTCATAACAGAACAGAGGAGGAGGTGGTGTGTCATAACAGGACAGAGGAGGAGGTGGTGTGTCATAACAGGACAGAGGAGGAGGTGGTGTGTCATAACAGGACAGAGGAGGTGGTGGTGTGTCATAACAGGACAGAGGTGGTGTGTCATAACAGGACAGAGGTGGTGTGTCATAACAGGACAGAGGTGGTGTGTCATAACAGAACAGAGGAGGAGGTGGTGTGTCATAACAGAACAGAGGAGGAGGTGGTGTGTCATAACAGAACAGAGGAGGAGGTGGTGTGTCATAACAGGACAGAGGTGGTGTGTCATAACAGGACAGAGGTGGTGTGTCATAACAGGACAGAGGTGGTGTGTCATAACAGGACAGAGGTGGTGTGTCATAACAGAACAGAGGTGGTGTGTCATAACAGGACAGAGGTGGTGTGTCATAACAGAACAGAGGAGGAGGTGGTGTGTCATAACAGGACAGAGGAGGAGGTGGTGTGTCATAACAGGACAGAGGTGGTGTGTCATAACAGGACAGAGGTGGTGTGTCATAACAGGACAGAGGTGGTGTGTCATAACAGGACAGAGGTGGTGTGTCATAACAGAACAGAGGAGGAGGTGGTGTGTCATAACAGAACAGAGGAGGAGGTGGTGTGTCATAACAGAACAGAGGAGGAGGTGGTGTGTCATAACAGAACAGAGGAGGAGGTGGTGTGTCATAACAGAACAGAGGAGGAGGTGGTGTGTCATAACAGAACAGAGGAGGAGGTGGTGTGTCATAACAGAACAGAGGAGGAGGTGGTGTGTCATAACAGGACAGAGGAGGTGGTGGTGTGTCATAACAGGACAGAGGTGGTGTGTCATAACAGAACAGAGGAGGAGGTGGTGTGTCATAACAGGACAGAGGAGGAGGTGGTGTGTCATAACAGGACAGAGGTGGTGTGTCATAACAGGACAGAGGTGGTGTGTCATAACAGGACAGAGGTGGTGTGTCATAACAGGACAGAGGTGGTGTGTCATAACAGAACAGAGGAGGAGGTGGTGTGTCATAACAGAACAGAGGAGGAGGTGGTGTGTCATAACAGAACAGAGGAGGAGGTGGTGTGTCATAACAGAACAGAGGAGGAGGTGGTGTGTCATAACAGAACAGAGGAGGAGGTGGTGTGTCATAACAGAACAGAGGAGGAGGTGGTGTGTCATAACAGAACAGAGGAGGAGGTGGTGTGTCATAACAGGACAGAGGAGGTGGTGGTGTGTCATAACAGGACAGAGGAGGTGGTGGTGTGTCATAACAGGACAGAGGAGGTGGTGGTGTGTCATAACAGGACAGAGGAGGTGGTGGTGTGTCATAACAGGACAGAGGAGATGGTGGTGTGTCATAACAGGACAGAGGAGGTGGTGGTGTGTCATAACAGGACAGAGGTGGTGTGTCATAACAGGACAGAGGTGGTGTGTCATAACAGGACAGAGGTGGTGTGTCATAACAGGACAGAGGAGGTGGTGGTGTGTCATAACAGGACAGAGGAGATGGTGGTGTGTCATAACAGGACAGAGGAGGTGGTGGTGTGTCATAACAGGACAGAGGTGGTGTGTCATAACAGGACAGAGGTGGTGTGTCATAACAGGACAGAGGTGGTGTGTCATAACAGGACAGAGGAGGTGGTGGTGTGTCATAACAGGACAGAGGAGGTGGTGGTGTGTCATAACAGGACAGAGGAGGTGGTGTGTCATAACAGGACAGAGGTGGTGTGTCATAACAGAACAGAGGAGGAGGTGGTGTGTCATAACAGAACAGAGGAGGAGGTGGTGTGTCATAACAGGACAGAGGAGGAGGTGGTGTGTCATAACAGGACAGAGGAGGAGGAGGTGTGTAATAACAGAACAGAGGAGGAGGTGTAATAACAGGACAGAGGAGGAGGTGTAATAACAGGACAGAGGAGGAGGTGGTGTGTCATAACAGGACAGAGGAGGAGGTGGTGTGTCATAACAGAACAGAGGAGGAGGTGGTGTGTCATAACAGAACAGAGGAGGAGGTGGTGTGTCATAACAGGACAGAGGTGGTGGTGTGTCATAACAGGACAGAGGTGGTGGTGTGTCATAACAGGACAGAGGAGGTGGTGGTGTGTCATAACAGGACAGAGGTGGTGTGTCATAACAGGACAGAGGTGGTGTGTCATAACAGGACAGAGGTGGTGTGTCATAACAGGACAGAGGTGGTGTGTCATAACAGAACAGAGGAGGAGGAGGTGTGTCATAACAGAACAGAGGAGGAGGTGTAATAACAGGACAGAGGAGGAGGTGTAATAACAGGACAGAGGAGGAGGTGGTGTGTCATAACAGGACAGAGGAGGAGGTGGTGTGTCATAACAGAACAGAGGAGGAGGTGGTGTGTCATAACAGAACAGAGGAGGAGGTGGTGTGTCATAACAGGACAGAGGAGGAGGTGGTGTGTCATAACAGGACAGAGGTGGTGTGTCATAACAGGACAGAGGTGGTGTGTCATAACAGGACAGAGGTGGTGTGTCATAACAGGACAGAGGTGGTGTGTCATAACAGGACAGAGGTGGTGTGTCATAACAGGACAGAGGTGGTGTGTCATAACAGGACAGAGGTGGTGTGTCATAACAGGACAGAGGTGGTGTGTCATAACAGAACAGAGGAGGAGGTGGTGTGTCATAACAGAACAGAGGAGGAGGTGGTGTGTCATAACAGAACAGAGGAGGAGGTGGTGTGTCATAACAGGACAGAGGTGGTGTGTCATAACAGGACAGAGGTGGTGTGTCATAACAGGACAGAGGAGGAGGTGTAATAACAGGACAGAGGAGGAGGTGTAATAACAGGACAGAGGAGGAGGTGTAATAACAGGACAGAGGAGGAGGTGGTGTGTCATAACAGGACAGAGGAGGTGGTGGTGTGTCATAACAGGACAGAGGTGGTGTGTCATAACAGGACAGAGGTGGTGTGTCATAACAGGACAGAGGTGGTGTGTCATAACAGGACAGAGGTGGTGTGTCATAACAGGACAGAGGTGGTGTGTCATAACAGGACAGAGGTGGTGTGTCATAACAGGACAGAGGTGGTGTGTCATAACAGGACAGAGGTGGTGTGTCATAACAGGACAGAGGTGGTGTGTCATAACAGGACAGAGGTGGTGTGTCATAACAGGACAGAGGTGGTGTGTCATAACAGGACAGAGGTGGTGTGTCATAACAGGACAGAGGTGGTGTGTCATAACAGGACAGAGGTGGTGTGTCATAACAGGACAGAGGTGGTGTGTCATAACAGGACAGAGGTGGTGTGTCATAACAGGACAGAGGTGGTGTGTCATAACAGAACAGAGGAGGAGGTGGTGTGTCATAACAGAACAGAGGAGGAGGTGGTGTGTCATAACAGAACAGAGGAGGAGGTGGTGTGTCATAACAGGACAGAGGTGGTGTGTCATAACAGGACAGAGGTGGTGTGTCATAACAGGACAGAGGTGGTGTGTCATAACAGGACAGAGGTGGTGTGTCATAACAGGACAGAGGTGGTGTGTCATAACAGGACAGAGGTGGTGTGTCATAACAGGACAGAGGTGGTGTGTCATAACAGGACAGAGGTGGTGTGTCATAACAGGACAGAGGTGGTGTGTCATAACAGGACAGAGGTGGTGTGTCATAACAGGACAGAGGTGGTGTGTCATAACAGGACAGAGGTGGTGTGTCATAACAGGACAGAGGAGGTGGTGGTGTGTCATAACAGGACAGAGGAGATGGTGGTGTGTCATAACAGGACAGAGGAGGTGGTGGTGTGTCATAACAGGACAGAGGTGGTGTGTCATAACAGGACAGAGGTGGTGTGTCATAACAGGACAGAGGTGGTGTGTCATAACAGGACAGAGGAGGTGGTGGTGTGTCATAACAGGACAGAGGAGGTGGTGGTGTGTCATAACAGGACAGAGGAGGTGGTGTGTCATAACAGGACAGAGGTGGTGTGTCATAACAGAACAGAGGAGGAGGTGGTGTGTCATAACAGAACAGAGGAGGAGGTGGTGTGTCATAACAGGACAGAGGAGGAGGAGGTGTGTCATAACAGAACAGAGGAGGAGGAGGTGTGTAATAACAGAACAGAGGAGGAGGTGTAATAACAGGACAGAGGAGGAGGTGTAATAACAGGACAGAGGAGGAGGTGGTGTGTCATAACAGGACAGAGGAGGAGGTGGTGTGTCATAACAGAACAGAGGAGGAGGTGGTGTGTCATAACAGAACAGAGGAGGAGGTGGTGTGTCATAACAGGACAGAGGTGGTGGTGTGTCATAACAGGACAGAGGTGGTGGTGTGTCATAACAGGACAGAGGAGGTGGTGGTGTGTCATAACAGGACAGAGGTGGTGTGTCATAACAGGACAGAGGTGGTGTGTCATAACAGGACAGAGGTGGTGTGTCATAACAGGACAGAGGTGGTGTGTCATAACAGAACAGAGGAGGAGGAGGTGTGTCATAACAGAACAGAGGAGGAGGTGTAATAACAGGACAGAGGAGGAGGTGTAATAACAGGACAGAGGAGGAGGTGGTGTGTCATAACAGGACAGAGGAGGAGGTGGTGTGTCATAACAGAACAGAGGAGGAGGTGGTGTGTCATAACAGAACAGAGGAGGAGGTGGTGTGTCATAACAGGACAGAGGAGGAGGTGGTGTGTCATAACAGGACAGAGGTGGTGTGTCATAACAGGACAGAGGTGGTGTGTCATAACAGGACAGAGGTGGTGTGTCATAACAGGACAGAGGTGGTGTGTCATAACAGGACAGAGGTGGTGTGTCATAACAGGACAGAGGTGGTGTGTCATAACAGGACAGAGGTGGTGTGTCATAACAGGACAGAGGTGGTGTGTCATAACAGAACAGAGGAGGAGGTGGTGTGTCATAACAGAACAGAGGAGGAGGTGGTGTGTCATAACAGAACAGAGGAGGAGGTGGTGTGTCATAACAGGACAGAGGTGGTGTGTCATAACAGGACAGAGGTGGTGTGTCATAACAGGACAGAGGAGGAGGTGTAATAACAGGACAGAGGAGGAGGTGTAATAACAGGACAGAGGAGGAGGTGTAATAACAGGACAGAGGAGGAGGTGGTGTGTCATAACAGGACAGAGGAGGTGGTGGTGTGTCATAACAGGACAGAGGTGGTGTGTCATAACAGGACAGAGGTGGTGTGTCATAACAGGACAGAGGTGGTGTGTCATAACAGGACAGAGGTGGTGTGTCATAACAGGACAGAGGTGGTGTGTCATAACAGGACAGAGGTGGTGTGTCATAACAGGACAGAGGTGGTGTGTCATAACAGGACAGAGGTGGTGTGTCATAACAGGACAGAGGTGGTGTGTCATAACAGGACAGAGGTGGTGTGTCATAACAGGACAGAGGTGGTGTGTCATAACAGGACAGAGGTGGTGTGTCATAACAGGACAGAGGTGGTGTGTCATAACAGGACAGAGGTGGTGTGTCATAACAGGACAGAGGTGGTGTGTCATAACAGGACAGAGGTGGTGTGTCATAACAGAACAGAGGTGGTGTGTCATAACAGAACAGAGGAGGAGGTGGTGTGTCATAACAGAACAGAGGAGGAGGTGGTGTGTCATAACAGAACAGAGGAGGAGGTGGTGTGTCATAACAGGACAGAGGTGGTGTGTCATAACAGGACAGAGGTGGTGTGTCATAACAGGACAGAGGTGGTGTGTCATAACAGGACAGAGGTGGTGTGTCATAACAGGACAGAGGTGGTGTGTCATAACAGGACAGAGGTGGTGTGTCATAACAGGACAGAGGTGGTGTGTCATAACAGGACAGAGGTGGTGTGTCATAACAGGACAGAGGTGGTGTGTCATAACAGGACAGAGGTGGTGTGTCATAACAGGACAGAGGTGGTGTGTCATAACAGGACAGAGGTGGTGTGTCATAACAGGACAGAGGTGGTGTGTCATAACAGGACAGAGGTGGTGTGTCATAACAGGACAGAGGTGGTGTGTCATAACAGGACAGAGGTGGTGTGTCATAACAGAACAGAGGAGGAGGTGGTGTGTCATAACAGAACAGAGGAGGAGGTGGTGTGTCATAACAGGACAGAGGTGGTGTGTCATAACAGGACAGAGGTGGTGTGTCATAACAGGACAGAGGTGGTGTGTCATAACAGGACAGAGGAGGAGGTGTAATAACAGGACAGAGGAGGAGGTGTAATAACAGGACAGAGGAGGAGGTGGTGTGTCATAACAGGACAGAGGAGGAGGTGGTGTGTCATAACAGGACAGAGGAGGTGGTGGTGTGTCATAACAGGACAGAGGTGGTGTGTCATAACAGGACAGAGGTGGTGTGTCATAACAGGACAGAGGTGGTGTGTCATAACAGGACAGAGGTGGTGTGTCATAACAGGACAGAGGTGGTGTGTCATAACAGGACAGAGGTGGTGTGTCATAACAGGACAGAGGTGGTGTGTCATAACAGGACAGAGGTGGTGTGTCATAACAGGACAGAGGTGGTGTGTCATAACAGGACAGAGGTGGTGTGTCATAACAGGACAGAGGTGGTGTGTCATAACAGGACAGAGGTGGTGTGTCATAACAGGACAGAGGTGGTGTGTCATAACAGGACAGAGGTGGTGTGTCATAACAGGACAGAGGTGGTGTGTCATAACAGAACAGAGGAGGAGGTGGTGTGTCATAACAGAACAGAGGAGGAGGTGGTGTGTCATAACAGAACAGAGGAGGTGTGTCATAACAGGACAGAGGTGGTGTGTCATAACAGGACAGAGGTGGTGTGTCATAACAGGACAGAGGTGGTGTGTCATAACAGGACAGAGGAGGTGGTGTGTCATAACAGGACAGAGGAGGTGGTGTGTCATAACAGGACAGAGGTGGTGTGTCATAACAGGACAGAGGTGGTGTGTCATAACAGGACAGAGGTGGTGTGTCATAACAGGACAGAGGTGGTGTGTCATAACAGGACAGAGGAGGTGGTGTGTCATAACAGGACAGAGGAGGTGGTGGTGTGTCATAACAGGACAGAGGAGGTGGTGGTGTGTCATAACAGGACAGAGGAGGTGGTGTGTCATAACAGGACAGAGGAGGTGGTGTGTCATAACAGGACAGAGGTGGTGTGTCATAACAGGACAGAGGTGGTGTGTCATAACAGGACAGAGGAGGTGGTGTGTCATAACAGGACAGAGGAGGTGGTGTGTCATAACAGGACAGAGGTGGTGTGTCATAACAGGACAGAGGTGGTGTGTCATAACAGGACAGAGGTGGTGTGTCATAACAGGACAGAGGTGGTGTGTCATAACAGGACAGAGGAGGTGGTGTGTCATAACAGGACAGAGGTGGTGTGTCATAACAGGACAGAGGTGGTGTGTCATAACAGGACAGAGGTGGTGTGTCATAACAGGACAGAGGTGGTGTGTCATAACAGGACAGAGGTGGTGTGTCATAACAGGACAGAGGTGGTGTGTCATAACAGGACAGAGGTGGTGTGTCATAACAGGACAGAGGTGGTGTGTCATAACAGGACAGAGGTGGTGTGTCATAACAGGACAGAGGTGGTGTGTCATAACAGGACAGAGGTGGTGTGTCATAACAGGACAGAGGTGGTGTGTCATAACAGGACAGAGGTGGTGTGTCATAACAGGACAGAGGAGGAGGTGGTGTGTCATAACAGGACAGAGGAGGAGGTGGTGTGTCATAACAGGACAGAGGAGGAGGTGGTGTGTCATAACAGAACAGAGGAGGAGGTGGTGTGTCATAACAGAACAGAGGAGGAGGTGGTGTGTCATAACAGAACAGAGGAGGAGGTGGTGTGTCATAACAGAACAGAGGAGGAGGTGGTGTGTCATAACAGAACAGAGGAGGAGGTGGTGTGTCATAACAGAACAGAGGAGGAGGTGGTGTGTCATAACAGAACAGAGGAGGAGGTGGTGTGTCATAACAGAACAGAGGAGGAGGTGGTGTGTCATAACAGAACAGAGGAGGAGGTGGTGTGTCATAACAGAACAGAGGAGGAGGTGGTGTGTCATAACAGAACAGAGGAGGAGGTGGTGTGTCATAACAGAACAGAGGAGGAGGTGGTGTGTCATAACAGAACAGAGGAGGAGGTGGTGTGTCATAACAGAACAGAGGAGGAGGTGGTGTGTCATAACAGAACAGAGGAGGAGGTGGTGTGTCATAACAGAACAGAGGAGGAGGTGGTGTGTCATAACAGAACAGAGGAGGAGGTGGTGTGTCATAACAGAACAGAGGAGGAGGTGGTGTGTCATAACAGAACAGAGGAGGAGGTGGTGTGTCATAACAGAACAGAGGAGGAGGTGGTGTGTCATAACAGAACAGAGGAGGAGGTGGTGTGTCATAACAGAACAGAGGAGGAGGTGGTGTGTCATAACAGAACAGAGGAGGAGGTGGTGTGTCATAACAGAACAGAGGAGGAGGTGGTGTGTCATAACAGAACAGAGGAGGAGGTGGTGTGTCATAACAGAACAGAGGAGGAGGTGGTGTGTCATAACAGAACAGAGGAGGAGGTGGTGTGTCATAACAGAACAGAGGAGGAGGTGGTGTGTCATAACAGAACAGAGGAGGAGGTGGTGTGTCATAACAGAACAGAGGAGGAGGTGGTGTGTCATAACAGAACAGAGGAGGAGGTGGTGTGTCATAACAGAACAGAGGAGGAGGTGGTGTGTCATAACAGAACAGAGGAGGAGGTGGTGTGTCATAACAGAACAGAGGAGGAGGTGGTGTGTCATAACAGAACAGAGGTGGTGTGTCATAACAGGACAGAGGTGGTGTGTCATAACAGGACAGAGGTGGTGTGTCATAACAGGACAGAGGTGGTGTGTCATAACAGGACAGAGGTGGTGTGTCATAACAGGACAGAGGTGGTGTGTCATAACAGGACAGAGGTGGTGTGTCATAACAGGACAGAGGTGGTGTGTCATAACAGGACAGAGGTGGTGTGTCATAACAGGACAGAGGTGGTGTGTCATAACAGGACAGAGGTGGTGTGTCATAACAGGACAGAGGTGGTGTGTCATAACAGGACAGAGGTGGTGTGTCATAACAGGACAGAGGTGGTGTGTCATAACAGGACAGAGGTGGTGTGTCATAACAGGACAGAGGTGGTGTGTCATAACAGGACAGAGGAGGTGTGTCATAACAGGACAGAGGAGGAGGTGGTGTGTCATAACAGAACAGAGGAGGAGGTGGTGTGTCATAACAGAACAGAGGAGGAGGTGGTGTGTCATAACAGAACAGAGGAGGAGGTGGTGTGTCATAACAGAACAGAGGAGGAGGTGGTGTGTCATAACAGAACAGAGGAGGAGGTGGTGTGTCATAACAGAACAGAGGAGGAGGTGGTGTGTCATAACAGAACAGAGGAGGAGGTGGTGTGTCATAACAGAACAGAGGAGGAGGTGGTGTGTCATAACAGAACAGAGGAGGAGGTGGTGTGTCATAACAGAACAGAGGAGGAGGTGGTGTGTCATAACAGAACAGAGGAGGAGGTGGTGTGTCATAACAGAACAGAGGAGGAGGTGGTGTGTCATAACAGAACAGAGGAGGAGGTGGTGTGTCATAACAGAACAGAGGAGGAGGTGGTGTGTCATAACAGAACAGAGGAGGAGGTGGTGTGTCATAACAGAACAGAGGAGGAGGTGGTGTGTCATAACAGAACAGAGGAGGAGGTGGTGTGTCATAACAGAACAGAGGAGGAGGTGGTGTGTCATAACAGAACAGAGGAGGAGGTGGTGTGTCATAACAGAACAGAGGAGGAGGTGGTGTGTCATAACAGAACAGAGGAGGAGGTGGTGTGTCATAACAGAACAGAGGAGGAGGTGGTGTGTCATAACAGAACAGAGGAGGAGGTGGTGTGTCATAACAGAACAGAGGAGGAGGTGGTGTGTCATAACAGAACAGAGGAGGAGGTGGTGTGTCATAACAGAACAGAGGAGGAGGTGGTGTGTCATAACAGAACAGAGGAGGAGGTGGTGTGTCATAACAGAACAGAGGAGGAGGTGGTGTGTCATAACAGAACAGAGGAGGAGGTGGTGTGTCATAACAGAACAGAGGAGGAGGTGGTGTGTCATAACAGAACAGAGGAGGAGGTGGTGTGTCATAACAGAACAGAGGAGGAGGTGGTGTGTCATAACAGAACAGAGGAGGAGGTGGTGTGTCATAACAGAACAGAGGAGGAGGTGGTGTGTCATAACAGAACAGAGGAGGAGGTGGTGTGTCATAACAGAACAGAGGAGGAGGTGGTGTGTCATAACAGAACAGAGGAGGAGGTGGTGTGTCATAACAGAACAAAGGAGGAGGTGGTGTGTCATAACAGAACAGAGGAGGAGGTGGTGTGTCATAACAGAACAGAGGAGGAGGTGGTGTGTCATAACAGAACAGAGGAGGAGGTGGTGTGTCATAACAGAACAGAGGAGGAGGTGGTGTGTCATAACAGAACAGAGGAGGAGGTGGTGTGTCATAACAGAACAGAGGAGGAGGTGGTGTGTCATAACAGAACAGAGGAGGAGGTGGTGTGTCATAACAGAACAGAGGAGGAGGTGGTGTGTCATAACAGAACAGAGGAGGAGGTGGTGTGTCATAACAGAACAGAGGAGGTGGTGTGTCATAACAGAACAGAGGAGGAGGTGGTGTGTCATAACAGAACAGAGGAGGAGGTGGTGTGTCATAACAGAACAGAGGAGGTGGTGGTGTGTCATAACAGAACAAAGGAGGTGATGTGTCATAACAGAACAGAGGAGGTGGTGGTGTGTCATAACAGGACAGAGGAGGTGGTGGTGTGTAATAACAGGACAGAGGAGGAGGTGTAATAACAGGACAGAGGAGGAGGTGGTGTGTAATAACAGAACAGAGGAGGAGGTGGTGTGTAATAACAGGACAGAGGAGGAGGTGTAATAACAGGACAGAGGAGGAGGTGTAATAACAGGACAGAGGAGGAGGTGTAATAACAGGACAGAGGAGGTGGTGGTGTGTAATAACCGGACAGAGGAGGAGGTGGTGTGTAATAACAGGACAGAGGAGGTGGTGGTGTGTCATAACAGGACAGAGGAGGAGGTGTAATAACAGGACAGAGGAGGTGGTGGTGTGTAATAACAGGACAGAGGAGGTGGTGGTGTGTAATAACCGGACAGAGGAGGAGGTGGTGTGTAATAACAGGACAGAGGAGGTGGTGGTGTGTAATAACAGGACAGAGGAGGAGGTGTAATAACAGGACAGAGGAGGTGGTGGTGTGTAATAACAGGACAGAGGAGGTGGTGGTGTGTCATAACAGGACAGAGGAGGAGGTGGTGTGTCATAACAGGACAGAGGAGGTGGTGGTGTGTAATAACAGGACAGAGGAGGTGGTGGTGTGTAATAACAGGACAGAGGAGGTGGTGGTGTGTAATAACAGGACAGAGGAGGTGGTGGTGTGTAATAACAGGACAGAGGAGGTGGTGGTGTGTAATAACAGGACAGAGGAGGAGGTGGTGTGTAATAACAGGACAGAGGAGGAGGTGGTGTGTAATAACAGAACAAAGGAGGTGTGTGTGAGGGAATGAAGGGAGAGCAATGAGAGGGGTTGCAGAGATATGATTGGAGGAAATGAGGAAGCGGGCGGCAGTGAGAGCTGTGGTTGGGCTGAGGTCCAGTGGTGATGTCATGCAGGGCCATTTCCTTCACCACCTTTCCTGTCTGTCCCCTTCAGGCCTGAGGAAGAAAACTCCCCTCCCCAGCGCTGCCACCAGACCAGCCGTCTCCATGTCAACCATAAGCTAGCTCCACAGGGAGAAAACCAAAGCCCAGAGCACATCCCATACTGAGAAAGAGAGAATGAGAGAGTGAGAGGGGAACAAGTGAAAAAGAGCAGAAAACCACCTTTTTTCCCCCTCCCTGTGGGCCCCTGTCCACCTTCCTTTTATCTTATACACCTCCCTCCCTACCTCTCACCATTGTAATCCCTGCATTGAGAGACTGCTCACTGTGGTCTCCCTGCCCATTTCACCCTCACTCAATGAAAGACGCCGAGACTAAGAGGGGAACGATCCACAGAGTAGGAGCTGAGCTAAAGAACATTCAATAAGACCCCATACCCCCGACTGCCTCTAATCCTCCGCATGTCTTTATCTCCTCTCAACACCACACTACAGAGCCGAAAGGCCTTTCACCACTAACAACAGCCTGATTCAGAGAAGAGCCCCAAACAGACACAAAGATGGAGAGGGAAACCAAGAGACAAAAGGGAGAGTAGGAAAAAAAGTGAGAGACCAGGGCCTGTATTCATAAAGTGTCTCAGAGTTTAAGTGCAGCTCTAGGATCAGTGTTTCCTTTCAGATCATAATGAATAAGATTACATAGACAAGGAAGGACCTGGTCCTAGAGCAGCAAACCTACTCTGAAAAGTTTTGTAAATAGGAACACCCTGGTCTGGAGGAGGGCAACCAACAGGGAAACTACAAAATATGGTCTGTGATACTCTACGTATCTCTGCGTGCAGTTTGAAGGACGTTGCTCAGTAACTTTAGTGCAATGACTAGAAGACATAACAAATGGTATCCACATGTTCATACGACACTGTGGAAGTAGATAAAGAGACACACTGCCAAAATCCCGAGGTATCCCTTTAACGTGTGGCCCAGGCCTCACCTGATGATGGCATCCCCAGCCCAGCAGCCGGTGGCTGGTAGGTCCCCTCGGCGATGGCTGGGGTAGCAGTGGTATGGGCAAATTGGGTCTGAGCCTTGGAGAAAGACAGTAGAGACGTTTATTATGTTGCCACACTGAAACTAAATATATATATATTTTTTCACCTTTATTTAACCAGGTTGGCCAGTTGAGAACAAGTTCTCATTTACAACTGCGACCTGGCCAAGATAAAGCAAAGCGACACAAACAACAACACAGAGTTACACATAGAATAAATAAACGTGCAGACAATAGCACAATTGAAAATCTATGTACAGGGTGTAGTAAGATTAGATGGGTAAGGCAATAAATAGGCCATAGCGGTGATATAATTACAATTTAGCATTAACACTGGTACATGTGTAGATGAATGTGCAGTTAGAGATACTGGGGTGCAAAACAGCAACAACTAAAAATAACAATATGGGGATGAGGTAGTTGGGTGGGATATTTACAGATGGGCTGTGTACAGGTGCAATAATCTGTAAGCTGCTCTGACAGCTGATGCTTAAAGTTAGTGAGGGAGATATGAGTCTCCAGCTTCAGTGATTTTTACAATTCGTTCCAGTCATTGGCAGCAGAGAACTGGAAGTAAAGGTGGCCAAAGGAGGAGTTGGCTTTGAGGATGCCCAGTGAAATATACCTGCTGGGGCGCGTGCTACGGGTGGGTGTTGCTATTGTGACCAGTGAGCTGAGATATGGTGGGGCTTTACCTAGCAAAAACTTACAGATGAACTGGAGCCAGTGGGTTTGGCGACGAATATGTAGCAAGGGCCATCCAACGAGAGCATACAGGTCGCAGTGGTGGGTAGTATACGGGGCTTTGGTGACAAAACGGATGGCACTGTGATAGCAAATTGAATGCAGTCTGAGTCGAGTGTTGGAGGCAAGTTTGTAAATGACATCGCCGAAGTCAAGGATCGGTAGGACGGTCAGTTTTACAAGGGTATGTTTGGCAGCATGAGTGAAGGAGGCTTTGTTGCAAAATATGAAGTCGATTCTAGATTTAACTTTGGATTGGAGATGCTTAATGTGAGTCTGGAAAGAGAGTTTACAGTTTCACCAGACACCTAGGTATTTGTAGTTGTCCACATATTCTAAGTCAGAACCGTCCAGAGTAGTGATGCTAGCCGGGGGGGGCAGGCGGGTGAGGGCAGCAATCAGTTGAAGAGCATGCATTTGGTTTTACTAGCATTTAAGAGCAGTTGGAGGACACGGAAGGAGAGTTGTAGAGCATTGAAACTCGTTTGGAGGTTTGTTAACAGTGTCTAAAGAAGGGCCAGATGTATACAGAATGGTGTTGTCTGCGTAGAGGTGGATCAGAGAATCACCAGCAGCAAGAGCGACATCATTGATATATACAGAGAAAGGAGTCGGTCTGAGAATTGAACCCTGTGGCACCCCCATAGAGACTGCTATAGGTCCGGACAACGGGCCCTCTGATTTGACACGCTGAACTCTGTCTGAGAACCAGGCGAGGCAGTCATTTGAGAAGCCAAGGCTTGTGAGTGACAGAGTCAAAAGCCTTGGCCAGGTCGATGAAGACGGCTGCACAGTACTGTCTTTTATCGATGGCGGTTATGATATCGTTTTGGACCTTGAGCGTGGCTGAGGTGCACCCATGACCAGCTCGGAAACCAGATTGCATTGTGGAGAAGGTACAGTGGGATTCGAAATGGTCGGTGATCTGTTTATTAACTTGGCTTTCGAAGACCTTAGAAAGGCAGGGCAGGATGGATATAGGTCTAACAGTTTGAGTCTAGAGTGTCTCCTCCTTTGAAGAGGGGGATGACATCGGTAGCTTTCCAATCTTTAGGGATCTCAGGCGGTACGAAAGAGGTTGAACAGGCTCCTAATTAGTAATAGAGGTTCCAACAATTTCGGCAGAACATTTTAGAAAGAGAGGGTCCAGATTGTCTAGCCCAGCTGATTTATAGGGGTCCAGATTTTGCAGCTCTTTCAGAACATCAGCTATCTGGATTTGGGTGAAGGAGAAGTGGGGGGGGGGGGGGGGGCTTGGGCAAGTTGCTGTGGGGGGTGCAGAGCTGTTGACGGGTAGGCATAGCCAGGTGGAAAGCATGGCCAGCTGTAGAAAAATGTTTATTGCAATTTTCGATTATCGTAGATTTATCAGTGGTGACAGTTTTTCCTAGCCTCAGTGCAGTGGGCAGCTGGGAGGAGGTGCTCTTATTCTCCATGGACTTTAGTGTCCCAGAACTTTTTGGATTTAGTGCTACAGGATGCACATTTGTTTGAAAAAGCTAGCCTTTGCTTCCCTAACTGACTGTGTATACAACTCACAGTAGGATGGTACCCCCCACACTGAAACTCAATACAACTCTTACATATAAAGGGATATCAACCAGACTTATTTTTCTATGGCTTCCCTAAGGTGTCAACAGCCTTTAGACGTAGTTTCAGGCTTTTATTTTGAAGAATGAGCGTGAACGACCACATTGCGTAAGTGGATAGGTGGGGGCTCTCAGAGTGAGTTGTGCGCAAAAGAGAAAGGCAGCCATTGTTACTCCCGGTCCTAGTAAAAAGCCAACTGTCCCGGTTGATATATTCTCAGGGTGAAAAACACCCTGAGGATGGATTATAAAAAACATTTGACATGTTTCTGTGGACATTATGGATATAATTTGAAATTTTTGTCGGCGTTGTCGTGACCGCTCTTTCCGGTGGATTCCTGGGCATAACGCATCAAACTAACGGAGGTATTTGGATATAAAAAATATCTTTATGGAACAAAAGGAACATTTGTTGTCTAACTGGGAGTCTCGTGAGTGAAAACATCCGAAGATCATCAAAGGTAAACGATTAATTTGATTGCTTTTCTGATTTTCGTGACCAAGTTACCCGATGCTAGGTGTACTTATTGTTTTGTCGAGCGATCGATAAACTTAAACAAACGCTTGTATTGCTTTCGCTGTAAAGCATTATTTCAAAATGAGACAACAGATGGATTAACAAAAGGCTAAGTTGTGTTTTGCAATATTGCACTTGTGATTTCATGATATTATATTATTTACCTGTGGCGCTATGCTAGGCTATGCTAGTCAGCGTTTCTGATGACAATTATCCCGGATCCGGGATGGGTAGTCCAGAAAGGTTAACAGTCGGGAGGAGATCAGAGTAGCCTACTTTTTTTTAAAGTCCAATATTCTGTCCGATACTGGGTTTTCCTTACCTTCATGACCTTGTCCACCTTAAGATCCTCGAGGGATGGATACAGCGACATTCTGTGGGAAGAACACAAAGGAAACTGTTATAATGTTGGCATGAGAAGAGTAAATAACACAATACATATGAGAGAGAATCTCACCTATAAACTGCTAACCTTTGATGGCAAATCCCTAGCTGAGAATAATGTGGCGGAAGACAGGATCAGAGAGGGGGGGGGGGGGCTCTGGACCACACAGACAGAGGGTTGGAGAACAGAGCGGTTGGTCTGTGTCTGTCTATAGACCCGTGCCCATACACAGCTCTGAAAGAGTGACACACATGGCATGGCGACTCCAGGACCATAAAGCTCATAATGAGATTCCTGTTTTTCAATTGAGGCTTAAGTTTTTCACCACTAATCCACCATGATCCATTTCTGCACTTCCAGACCCCTTCCCATAATCACTCACTCCTTTCATTATTGTGAGACGGAAAATGGAGAGAAGGGTAGCTAACGGCAACAAAGATGTGATGTAAGCAGAGGAGTGGGTGTGGTCAGAACAGCCTATAAAGACCTAACTAACAAACAAGTCAAAGATACCCTTCTTATCCACATACTGTAGCCTGGGCTAGTTCTAGAACGAACAATGTAGGCTAGAAACTGACTGTAGTAAGTTAAGGTGATTTTGATAACCAAAATGTGATAAAGAAGAATGTTCCTACCCTTAAAAATACTGAAAGCTCATATTTAATGTTAAAACCTTTTTTTTTTTTCTTTTTTTTTTTTTTAAATGGCCTCATGACTACTGCGTGCCGCCATCTTGATAAGGTGTCATCAATGACATCACTTGAATGGTTCGTCTGACAAGCAGCCCAGATTAGATTGCATGTTTGTAGCCTCATTGAGAATGTTTAAAATTTTGACAATACAAAAATTATGAAAATAAGTGCCTTTATAGAAGGCTATCCTGTTAAGAGACTAGCCAGGTAACATGGCATGAACGATAAGTTGACAAAAAATATATATACACACACCGTGCAAGATGGGCTAGCTAGCCAACTAGTCCGAAAC